>NC_091322.1:23538872-23548872 GCF_038502225.1 Cherax quadricarinatus
TTCTTCATTAGGACGATTCGACTAGACGAAGATTGGAAAACAGTGTGTGTTGTGTTCGCAAATCTGTGTTACTTTACGCACAGATTAGCGTCGTTCCTGGTGATCCTTGGACTGTGTTCAGTGCTTCAGAGCAGAGCGCCACAGAGGTGGCTACGGCCCCGGATCATTCTGAGCCTCAAGTAGCCTGTACCCAGTGTGGGCGGCTGTGAGAACATGGTGGCAGCAGCCCTGCTGCTGGTCTCCAACCTCTACACCCCACAGTCACCATGACAGATCCAGGAGAGGGCCTAAACAACGCTGAATGCAGGACGAGTTGAGGACGACGTGGGGCAGTGTGGAACTCACTGCAAGGCCATGATGCAGTGGAGACCACTGTATCTGGCCAATCTGCCAATAGGTCCGTCGGCAGCCCTTACCATGAGACTTGCACTTTCAGATGGCTAGAAGGAAGCGAAGCCAGAGGATGTAGTTTCTCAACCACGCAAAGATAGCGTCATCCCAAACCTGAACGCCCGCAGCGCACTGCCAAATGATTCACTCATACGCCACTCACTGCACAGGCAAAGCCCGCGCTTAGCCTTGAGCATGTCTCAGGCCCACTCACCACAACAAGTGTCTAGTGGCCCACATCAGCCAGCCCACAACACTAAAAGCCTAGGTCTGTTAATATTCACATCAAGATATCCTAGTATAGAGTTTCAACAGTAATATGTTTCAGCAAACGCCCACAAACAAAGAACTTTGAGTTATTTTGGAGAGGCAGGTGTGTACATGGTGCTTTAGCAGAGCCCAGTTCTCTCTCGATTGGGCCAGCCATTTTTGAAGTGCCACATTGTCAGAGCATGGAGCTGACTCACTGCAATGGCGGAACAAGGTGCCCAACACCCGCCTGTGGTGCTGATCCACCACAAAGGTCCACTTCCACACACCTGGACCTGGGGTCTGGGGAAGACTCAAGACCCAACCATACCCTCTGGGTTGTAAATTTACATAATGCTTTCAAACTGTTGGGTTCAATCATATTGCAGCCACCTGCCAGCTGAGAAGTGTGGTGTGCAAGGCACAATGACTTGAAGGACTGCATTGCAATTCTCAAACAGCCAATCATGGTGCAAACCCTTTCTGGCCAGAGCCTGGCGTGCCAACTGCTCAAAGAGGCACCCATGCCTGGAACCGAGCTGTCCTGGGTGACGATGGTTAATTTCTGGTAGCAGGTTCGCCATCGAACGAGCCGACAGCCCCGACGCCACCCAGCCTTGAAACCCACAACAGTCAGTATGGCCCAACCATGGTTCCTCGGATAAATGCAGGTGGGCAATACCAGCGCAGCTCCCAGCACTGCTTCCAGCGGCATCAGGGGCAGGTGCTGTTTACTGCAGCGTCAACCGCGGGTCAGATGGCAAGGTGGCTAAGAAGTCAGAATCATTGGAAAAACAGCCGGCGTCGCAATATCGCCCAGCAGGTCCAGGTGGCACCAACATTCCGTTACACGTACCCAGCGGCCAGAGTCAGGCAAAGGTCCGCCGGGAACCCAGGTTTGGTGGCTACTCAGGCCGGGCCTAGGTAGCACCGTGCAGCTTTATGGTTGAAGTGTCGCCAGCCACTTGGTGACATACCCAGTGACCCAGCCCCGACTGACGGGTCATCCAGCTCAACCGCCTGCAGAGCGTAATGGTCGAATCGCTCGGATCACCAGAAACGCATCGGGTCATCTCATCACCTCTTACGCCTGCCGTCGCTGGCAGAGTGACAGCAACCGCAGGCGTTCCGCCCGCGGATGCTGGCGGTCTTCACTGACAGAAAGACTCAATGGGAACTTCGCCATCATCCAGAGTCTCCAGTCCATGATGGAGATACCCTGAGTCGCTAACAACGGACGCACGAGTCCCAGGCAGAGATGTGAATCAGTGAGCCACCTGCGGTCTTTGAAGATCCTCCAGCGGGAACATCTGCTGGTTGCAGCGAAAATTCACTTAGAGATTGAAGCTGCAGTTCAGGATAGCTGGATGGCCTTTCTCCTTGTTTGCGAAACACTCACCCATTCGCTTAACACACAAATGCAGCCATGTATTCCGGGATTCTGGCCTACCTTCAATGCGCTTCGGAAGGGACTGGCAGGCACGCGCATCTGCGCCAGGACCACTATCCCCTCATTCATCTTCCAATGACCCCATCAACTGGGAGGGTGAGGCTCAGGCTGTCACCCTACACCCGCTTGATGGACCTCCTGTGGCTTCATGGGTTACTTGGCAGTAGTCTCAGGCACCTTTGAGATTTCAGGTGGCAGCACTCGGGCTTCCCCACGGGAGGGTCTTGTTGTGGGCTGGGGATGTCAATGCCCACCACCCAATACTTTTTCTGGTTCTCCTACCAACGTATTGGAGGTACCTTATACAAAGCTGGGAGGAGGGTCCTGGATCGTTCCTCCCCACCGATGGTGAGCTAACCTTATCACTACGGTCACTGGCGTCACACTCATCTCTAGGCGTGCTGCTCTCTCGAAAGCAGATGGGAGAACCACCCTGTCTCACCAGTGATCACTTTGCAGTGGTCATCACGCTGATGGGTCCAGTGGTGCTTGCCCTCACACCTACCCCAGATGGAACTAAAAGATTTGATCACAGTGCTTCCTAGGAAGTCATTGGAGCGCTGGTGGGCAGAGTCTCTCTTCTGAAGACCCAAATGAAGCAGCTTTCAAAGCTTGCAGGGTGGCCTTCATGCAGCTGAGGCAGCGGTACAGATTACAGGTGTAGAGGGTCATGGCTAAACGTGACTGTGGCTTTACAATGAGGACATTTAGGAACAGAAATCACTGCATCAATGTCGTCCCCAAGATGCACACAGTGGTGGCAACCCACGGTTGAGTCCATGCATCTACCCAGGGAAGTGGAAAGTGCATGCACGCCCATGTCTCTGCCACAGGGTCCGGCAGGCTGTGGCTGTCTGGGAGGGTGGGCTTCCTTCAGCATTTCCTTCAACTTTATCTTGAGATCGTACCTAAGCTACGATTGGCCACTGGGCAGCGCCCAGGTGGCTCCAGTTGCAATTCCAGACCCAGCAACGGAGTGTGCAGAATGTCAGTGTGGACCTTTTTACCGCAGAGCGGCCATGGCCCAAATCTGCCCTTGTGATCTCCAGGACCTTCCAAGCCACCCTCCTTCCCAGAAGGATGATGATTCAAGCTGCATGCCAGGCTGAAGGGATGTCATGATGGAAGATCACCCTTCGACCAGGAGCTCAGGTGGCAGCTTTCACATCTCATCGGGATACTGCACCGGGCATGATGGTATCACCTGGTGGCATGATCACCTGCCCTGGCCACCTGGCATTCAGCTGTCCTGGGGTCGTCAACCGGACTGGCAAGCTAAAACTCCTGTCGTATGGAAGGAGGCCACGCGTACTGATTCCTGCCTGGGACCAAAGTAGTGTGGAGACCCATCTCCTCACCAGCTGCATCTCACAGGCCTGAAAGGATGGTGCTGGAGCGTCTGAGGTAGCCTAGCTCTCAAGGTTAATCTCTATGGTTTTCTACTGGTATATGCACTTCGAAAGCCTTACCACCTACTGACCAAAGTATCAATGGATGCTAAGCCAGCATTAAGGTTCTTCTTTGACTCGAAAGCTTTTGAGCTAGCCAGTGCGCCTCGCTAATCCTCTCCTCTGGCCCGCAGGGCTAAAGGCAGGCTGCTTTCTTGGCTTCATTCCTATCTCCAGGACAGCCACCCGGCACGCCTCCAGGCATGCCTCTCTTCTTCTGGGCACCCTGGACAATAGCACTCACAGGGCGGTGCTTAGTCTCACCCTCTGTTCAATGTATCGATGCACCAGCTGAGTGCCTGCTCTTCTCCTCCAGAGGCACCATCCTCCTCTCAGTTGTTTGCTGACCTAAAAATTTGAAAATTTGTGTGTAGCTTTGGGTTTCGCAGTGGTGCCCAGGAGACCTCTTTATCTTCTGGCCTACCTGCCACTTCAGGGCTCAAAAGACATCTGCAAAAATCCAGTGCCATGATCCTTCACACCAGGCAGCTTCTCAGTCAGAGGCCGCAGGTCCTGGGCATCGACCTGGAGTGGTCGAGCAGTTATAGGTACTGGCATCTATACTTGAGCAGCACCATACCCTTCCTGGTGAAACATACAGGCACCACATTAAAGAGAGGCTCTGCAGAGGGTCAGGCATTGATGCCACACAACCCCCAGGCCAGCCAGCCTGAGGCCATGAGGCTGTTCTATGATCCAGGCAATATGTTCCTCACACCATGGGGCACTGCTCGCTTCACGCCAGACCCACAAACGTCAAACCTCTCCTGTGTCATCCAGAACACGGCCAGGCCATGCTGGGGGCCCTCAGGTGGCCAATGCAGTGGCTCTGAACTCGAGGTGCAGCTACAGCCTCTGACGACACAGGATCCAACTGGTAGCCAAGCAAGAGGTGATCACAAAGTATCTCCGATTCTCAGGCCGACAAACTGATGAGAGATTTTACGGGGTCTGCCAGGGACAGGTCATTCCACTGCATCCTTGTCAGCTGATGGATGTGCGGGTCAGAAGAGATGCTAGCCACGTAGCTCTGCCCATGACATTGCCCAGGCAGAGGCTGTGTGTGAGCAGATCATGGCGGAACTAACTGGTGCCACCCTGGGCACCAGAGTCGCTTATGTGCACCCTGGCAACCTGATCAGACAGCAAGAGGCATTGCACCCATTATTCTGCACCGACTTGGGCTTTGCCACATTGTGGGTGCGTGAAGGCCCAGGGTGTGCTTATTACACTGAAGTACCCAGAGACCCAGTACAGGCCGCACAGCTGCCGATGTCTCCATTAGCACTTCTGACAGCAGGCTGGCGCCTCCCAAGACCATTGCAACGCATCCTCTCCAGGCCAAATCTCTGCCATCCAACAAGCTCTGCAGCATGCTCTGCAGACTATCAAAGATCCCCCCATCATCCACAGTTGATTCGTAAGTGCAGTTGGGACCCAAGCGCGATGTTAGAGCAAAGCAAGGACAACATTTATTTAATTCACATCTATCCAAATACTCTGCAGACTCATAAAGCCCAGGTCGAGAAGTATTTACCAATCTCTGATCCTGAAAGCAAGGTAGGTGTGTATCCTGGAATGATACGCAGATGAGGCTGCTAGGACTATGCAACTCTGAGGTACAGCCACGCTGCAATCTCCATCAGCCTCAGCCAGATTGCGCCAGCTGCCGTGCGGCCAGGCACCATTCTCTGACCTCGGGATCCATGGAGCCTGTTGGTGGTCAGGCGACTCCACAGGCGCCTCTTCCAAGTATTCGGACACAGTCCAGAGAACTGAGTGCAGGACCACCGCCGACGCCAGTATCCACCACCGCGCCGATTGTTGAACGGCACGCAGAGGAGCTCAGCCCATTGCACTCAACGGCCTAGCGCAGGCACGCACACGCCGCCAACTGGTTGCGGTTGCTCGCTGGCAGACAACCGCCGGTCATCCAGCGGATAGCCCGAGTGGACATGCAGGCACTGTAGACTTAGGCTCACAGGAATTTGAACCATCTAAAACATTGCAACGTCATCCAGCCCCCATCCTCACAGTTGCGTGAGGCCTGGCTTTAAGCCTCCATTGCACTTACACCCAGCCACTGTTAGTGCACATCAACGCTTGGCACGTCATCTGGCCATAGGCCAGTGGAGGCAATTTCTTTCCTGCTCAACACTCACACGCAGGTGCCAGCAAAGATAAACGACACTCTACCTGGGGAGCACGTCGGTCACCAACATGAGTGAGACTCCAGGCTTGGATACCACCGGCGAATCAAAGAATAGAACAGGAATAGGAGTACTTATGATGAATCTCCACTAATCTTAGCTAAGGCTTAGTAAGACAAATTATTTTCCATAAGTGTTTAGGGGTTTCAAGACCACGAAGCTGCTTCCCAGCATACATAAGAGGGGTTACTAATAGACCCCTGGCTGTCTTCAAGAAGACGCTGGACAGGCACCTAAAGTCAGTACCTGACCAGCCAGGCTGTGGTTCGTACGTCGGGTTACGTGCGGCCAACAGTAACAGCCTGGTTGATCAGGCCCTGATCCACCATGAGGCCTGGTCACAGACCGGGCCGCGGGGACGTTGACCCCCGGAACCCCCTATAGGTATACTCCAGGTCAGCATAGATTCTTGAAGGTTAGGATTTTTTGCGAGGTATTCTTAATATACAGTATGACTCAGCCCGCCTGGTTCTGTATGAGAATTTTCTGGTATACATATAGGGAAGTATTAGTTTCCCTGAAGTGCTTAATATCAAGCAAATAAGCATAGTCTAAATTAAGTTAGTACCCAAATATATCAAAGAATTACTATCAATGTATTCCACTGTAAAGGGAAACAATGGCGTAGCTAGCAGGTCGCGGGGGAGCAGCGCCCCCTCCCTCCCTCAACTTATTCCACGCCTTTTATTGCCCTCTCCTTTTTACAGCTGGACTTGTAGCACTAGTTTTACTGTTTTGAGTTCAAATATGAAATAACATCCATTCTTGTTGTAGGAATCATGCCTTAAAAACTGTCTTAACATTTATAATGAATTCAAAATTATTTTATTTGGTAAAAGGCGAGGCGGCTTAGTGCTCGCTGCTTCTTAATAGGGAAGTCATATTTTTCGTCAATGTCATTTCTGGTACCCGTAAAATTTTTGACTGTCCGAAATGCACCGCATGCTAGTGGCTTTCTTTTGCACCTACCTGGAGGTTACCTGGAGGTTATTCCGGGGATCAACGCCCCCGTGGCCCGGTCCATGACCAGGCCTCCCGATGGATCAGGGCCTGATCAACTAGCCTGTTACTGCTGGCAGCACGCAGTCCAACGTACGAGCCACAGCCCGGCTGATCCGGCACTGACTTTAGGGATCTGTCCAGCTCTCTCTTGAAGGCAGCCAGGGGTTTACTGGTAATTCCCCTAATGCTTGATGGGAGGCTGTTGAAACAGTCTTGGGCCCCGGACACTTATGGTGTTTTCTCTTAGTGTACCAATGGCGCCCCTACTTTTTATTGGGGGCATTTTGCATCGCCTGCCCAGTCTTTTACTTTCGTAGGGAGTGATTTCTGTGTGCAGATTCGGGACCATTCCTTCCAGGATTTTCCAAGTGTACAACGAGTACAAGTCAAGTGCTTCCAAGCGTTCCCAGTAGTTAAGGTGCTTGACAGAACTTATGCATGCACTAAAGGATCTCTGTACACTCTCTAGATCTGTGATTTCACCTGCTTTGAATGGAGATGTTAATGTATAGCAGTATTCCAGCCTAGAGAGAACAAGTGATTTGAAAAGAATCATCATTGGCTTGGCATCTCTCGTTTTGAACGTTCTCATTATCCATCCTATCGTTTTCTTTGCACGTGCGATCGTGGCACTGTTGTGATCCTTGAAAGTGAGATCCTCAGACATTACTACTCCCAGGTCCCTTACATTATTTTTCCGCTCAATTGTATGGCCAGAGTCTGGAGATCCTCAGACATTACTACTCCCAGGTCCCTTACATTATTTTTCCGCTCTATTGTATGGCCAGAGTCTGTAGTATACTCTGTTCTACTTATTAGCTCCTCCAGTTTTCCATAACGGAGTAGTTGGAATTTGTCCTCATTGAACATCATATTGTTTACCGTTGCCCACTGGAAAACTTTGTTTATATCTTCTTGGAGGTTAACCGTGTCCTCAGCAGATGACAGCCTCATGCAGATCCTAGTATCATCCGCAAAGGATGATACGGTGCTGTGATGTATATCTCTGTCTATGTCTGATATGAGGATAAGGAATAAGATGGGGGCGAGTACTGTGCCTTGTGGAACAGAGCTCTTCACTATGGCAGCCTCCGATTTAACTCTGTTGACCACTACTCTTTGTGTTCGATTTGTTAGGAAGTTGAAGGTCCATCTCCCCACTTTCCCAGTTATTCCTTTAGCACGTATTTTATGGGCTATTACGCCATGATCGCATTTGTCAAATGCTTTTGCAAAGTCTGTGTATATTACATCTGCATTCTGATTTTCTTCCAGTGCATCCAAGGCCATATCATAGTGATCCAGTAGTTGTGAGAGGCAGGAGCGACCTGCCCTGAACCCATGTTGCCCTGGATTGTGCAGATATTTACATTACATATAAGCTTCGTTACCTGTATACTGCAGAGAAGAAATTTATTTTTGTTATTATTTATAAGCCTTGCTACGGGCCAGGTTGTAGTTGTGTTAGTCTTTATAGTGATGGGAATAGTAGCGATGATCATTGTTATTATAGGTAGTTACTCTAGATGGTAGTGGGAAGTGATGGGAATTTTTATTTGTTGATTATTAAACAAAATAATTTATACCCGTGCTCTGTTGCTGTGGTGGCGGGAGGTAGCGGTGGTTGCAGTGGTGGTGATGGTAGGGGTGGTTCTAGTAGTTGTGATGGTGGTGGCAATGAGTGATGGTGGTAGGACTATTGGTGATGGTGCTCATGGTAGTGTTGGATGGTGGTAGTGTTAGTAATAGATGGATGATGGTGGTAGTAATAGTGATGGTGGTGGGTGATGGTAACAATGCTGATGGTAAAGAAAATTGTTGACAGTGGTTGGTTACCAGGTCAGACACTCAGAACCTTCCTGTATTTTCCTCTCGACTGGGAATGCGGAAGCCCATTAGTTGTTAAAACCCACCGTGATGGCCCCTGACGCCCACCGTGATGGCCCCTGACGCCCACCGTGATGGCCCATTAAACTACCATGGATCATTAAACCCAGCATGGTGACCCATTTAACCACCATGAGCCAATAAACCCACTGTGAACCATTAAGCCACCATAGCCCATTAAACCATCATGGGTCATAAAACCCACCGGTGTCCATTAAACCCAACATGGCGCTGTAATAATTATGATCCGTGACTGGTATTTAATAATCGGGTCCCCCGGGTCTCCTAAGTAATCCAACCCCCGGGTAATCTGACCTCCCAGGTCACCTGAGGGAAGGAAGTAATTACATCTTCCAATGTAAAATAACTTCCGTTTATTTTCCTCCTGTTTGTCACGATACTGAGGCTTAAGTCAGATCACTGAGAAGGGTCAGGTCACTGGGGGTCAGGTCACCGGTGCAGAAGTTACACTACTCAGGTGTCATAATTAACTTTCTATTTTCAGTGTCATTTCGGTACCATCTTAGACACCAACATGTGTCATAACTGCAATGGGATACACACGTCGCCTTGTAGCTTTATTTAGTGGAAAAAATTCTCTGTAAGACATCTGAGAACTTGAGGACGGAGTTGCGTAGGTGTCGGTGATGCAATTTCCAGCCCAACTAAACCTTTCATGGTGGCCGGGGTAGTGAGGGTGGCGAGAGTGTTGACGCTAGTGGTGGTTGTTATTAATTAATCGTAGTAATGACGCTATAAAATAAATAATAAATATTTGGAATCGGTATAACATTAACTAAAGTAAATAGAGAACATAAGAATAGAGAAACAACAGTAGGCCTACATGCCCATACTAGACACGGCCTACCGTCCACCAAATACTACCATTCGTGTACCTAATTTTAGTCACAAAGAGTTTATTTCCCTTACTATAACTATTACATAAAGAAGGAACTGCAGCAGGCCTACTGGCCCATGCGAGGCAAGTTCAAGTCACTCACCGGCTTAAGCTACTGACCCAACCTAGTCAGGTCCAGGTAGTCCTGTCTTCTTCACATTATGGGTTCAGTCACATTAGTCACTTGAAAGATGAGAACTGGTGTCGAGAACTAGAGATCATCTTCCTCAGACTCTTGAGTAATAGTTTCTCTCTCTCTCTCTCTCTCTCTCTCTCTCTCTCTCTCTCTCTCTCTCTCTCTCAGTATCTATCGACAAATGCCTTTGGCAACTAGTAACTAACACATGCAGCACAATGTGACCTTCCCGTGCCCACTTCCACACACACCCACACACCGCAACACCCCTCCCCACACAAGCACCGCAGCCCCTGCCCCCAACCACACACACACACACACACACACACA
>NC_091322.1:23553872-23561372 GCF_038502225.1 Cherax quadricarinatus
CAAGAGACACGCATCTTAAAGAAGCCATGCTCAGTTAGTTGTAAGTTAATTCCAATCAGAATCTACAGCCTCATCATACTGTGAGGCTTGCAAATTCTTGGCGGTCCTACACCTTTTGTCTGCCCTGTTTATCAAAGGATAAAAGGTTCATTCCTGTCTTTATGTGACGCTAGGCGCCTCTGCTGTTCTCTCAGATATCTACCCCTTCCCATGTAAATTCTATAATTTGGACTCCAGATCTTTTAGATAATCTCTCATTCAAGGAGCATAATGATATTTTCGCAGTCGCGAGGAATATGATCGGTTGGATAACTAGAACTCTAAAAACGAGATGTCAAGTCACTGATTCTTTCTAGGCCAGAATATTTTTGTATACAAAGTAGAGAATGTATATAGAATATTTACAGCTCAAATAACATCAATCAAGTATTTAAATTACTGGCATCACCTGAAGTTCCTCTAACGTAGGCGAGAAAGATGCATCATAATCTACACCTGGAGGATTCTGGAGGACTTAGTCCCAAATCTACACACCGAAATCTCTTTATATGGAAGGAAGAGGCTTAGTAGACTGTGCAATACACTTCCTATGAAAAGCAGGGGCACCATTAGTACACGGAAAGAGAACTCGGTAAGCGAAAAGGGGGCCATGGCTCTTCAACATCCTCCCTTTGTGCATAAGGAGAATTACCAACAAACTGGAGCTATCTTAAAGAGGAACCTATAAGTTCCTGATCAGTCGGGCTGTGGTGCATACGTTGAACCGCGAGCGGCGGGTGCCATTAGCATGATCATCAGGCCAGCAACAAGGCTGCGGGGACAGTGACATCCAGGAAGCGACTACAGATAAGACTGCACCGACCTGACTTCCCATGTCACACTTACCTTTTCCTTCACACTTCTACCTCCTTGCCTTTTGGAGTTCTATGACCCGCTTGGGTTTAGTATTTGTAAATGTAATTTCTTTGTTCATATGTTCTTTTGTTTTCGGATGTGCTGTTTTAAAATAATGCCCTGCCCATTACATGCTTTGGTTTATTAATTAATAATAATATTATAAAGAGCATATTTCTACCTTCGTGCACGAGTATAAAAATTTGATCATCAGGCAAGTTTTTTTATTATTATCACACTGGCCGATTCCCACCAAGGCAGGGTGGCCCGAAAAAGAAAAACTTTCACCATCATTCACTCCATCACTGTCTTGCCAGAAGGGTGCTTTACACTACAGTTTTTAAACTGCAACATTAACACCCCTCCTTCAGAGTACTTCCCATCTCCAGGACTCAAGTCCGGCCTGCCGGACTTTTAATCTTTTATTAATTATTTTAATGGCTCTGGTTTTATTTTTATCAGGAAGTCAATACAGCAATTCCTACAGCTTTCCGCGTTAATTTTCTACTCGAGTGAGAGCGTGTGAACGCATTCAACCCAATCACTCCAGCTGTCTCGAATACATGGTGAACCACAACATGGCGTTGTAACTGCACGGAGACTGCACCGTAAATGTCACTGACGCATGAGCAGGTAAGATGACTCTTGGTTCTGTAGTCAATTTAGCAAACTAGGGGAGATGGTATGGTCCTGTATTCCTCTCTTTTTTATTATTAAACCAAGCATTTAGAACTCATGCATTATAGACCCTTAATAAACCAAGTTCTGGAATTTAAACCCAATACTGGGATTTAAATGTGTTTTTATTTACCGTCTCCCACCAAGGGTAGGAGACAGTCCACAACATAAAGAAAAAAACTGGGATATAAATCAAATCGCTGTCAGTCAGACGTAAAAATATTTATATTCATTAGAAGTGCTAAACCCGTTAGGGCCTGGGGGAGTGGTACGCAATTAGATTTAATCCAAAGAAGGGGAGGGGTAGCTCCAGTTCATCAGATTGAAAGCCCTTCGCCAGCATCGACGTCCCTTGAAAGGTAAAAAGGAGGAGCACCACAGTAAGCTTGTTGCTATTTTGGAATCTTCAATTCACCCACCTAACACTCAAAATTCACCCACCTAGCACTCAAAATTCACCCACCTAGCACTCAAAATCTTAAAAGCAAATAATCATTAGTTATGGACATAAGAAAGAAGGAAAACTGTAGCAGGCCTACTGGCCCATGCGAGGCAAGTCCAAGTCTCCCACCGGCTTAAGCCAGTGACCCAACCTAGTCAGGTCAGGTCACATCCACTTAAGGAAGGAGCACGGCATCAGACCTATTAGCATAAACTAATCAGGTCCAAGTCATACTCATTCATGTATTTATCTAACCTATTTTTAAAACTACACGTGGATGTGGATGAGTGGAGTTTGCTCTACTCATTCACAACTCTGTTACCCAATCAGTGCTGAATCTGAATTTTTCCAACTTAAAACCATTGTTAGGTAAGACACATATGCAACAGTTAGGTATCTTTATTATGAAACGTTTCGCCTACACAGTAGGCTTCTTCAGTCAAGTACAGAAAAGTTGATAGAAGCAGAAGATACTTGAAGACGATGTAATCAGTCCATCACCCTTAAAGTTTTGAGGTGGTCAGTCCCTCAGTCTGGAGAAGAGCATTGTTCCTGTCTTGGCTAAATATTTTTAGCACGCTATTTACATTCCCTTTATTTATTCCTGTTTTCCATGTATACACCTCAGTCATATCCCCCCTAATTCTACGTCTTTCTAGAGAGTGCAGGTTCAGGGCCCTCAGTCTATCCTCATAGGGAAGATTTCTGATACATGGGATCAACTTTGTCATCCTCCTTTGTATGTTTTCCAGAGCATTTATATCCATTCTGTAATACGGTGACCAAAACTGTGCAGCATAACCTAAATGAGGCCTAACCAAAGATATATGGAGTTGAACTACTATCCGAGGACTCTTATTATTTGTGCTTCTTGATATGAAGCCAGTGATTCTGTTAGCTTTATTGCGAACACTTATGCACTGTTGTCTTGATTTTAGATTGCTGCTAACCAGAACTCCCAAATCCTTTTCGCAGTCTAATATTAAGATCTACATTATTTAGTTTATATGTGGCATGGTTATTTTCCTGTCCAATGTTTAGAACTTTGCATTTGTCTATATTAAACTGCATCTGCCACTTCTCCGACCACTGCATCAATCTATTCAAGTCTTCCCGGAGTGCTTTAATGTCCTCGTCAGAATGAATTCGACCACCTATTTTGGTGCCATCGGCAAACTTGCTTATGTCGCTCTTTATTCCCACATCTATATCGTTTATGTAGATTGTAAACAAGGGGCCTAAAACTGACCCCTGTGCAACACCGCTCGTGACTCTTCCCCCACTCTGATTTCTCTACATTTATGCAAACTCCGACTCACGAAATCGTTATGATACGATTGCAAACAAACCATACCCCGGCCGGGATTGAACCCGCGACGGGCTGGAGTTTTGAGACTCTCTGACCGCGGGTTCAATCCCGGCCGGGGTATTACCTGGAGTTTACCTGGAGAGAGTTCCGGGGGTCAACGCCCCCGCGGCCCGGTCTGTGACCAGGCCTCCTGGTGGATCAGAGCCTGATCAACTAGGCTGTTGCTGCTGGCTGCACGCAAACCAACGTACGAGCCACAGCCCGGCTGGTCAGGAACCGACTTTAGGTGCTTGTCTAGTGCCAGCTTGAAGACTGCCAGGGGTCTGTTGGTAATCCCCCTTATGTATGCTGGGAGGCAGTTGAACAGTCTCGGGCCCCTGACACTTATTGTATGGTCTCTTAACGTGCTAGTGACACCCCTGCTTTTCATTGGGGGGATGTTGCATCGTCTGCCAAGTCTTTTGCTTTCGTAGTGAGTGATTTTCGTGTGCAAGTTCGGTACTAGTCCCTCTAGGATTTTCCAGGTGTATATAATCATGTATCTCTCCCGCCTGCGTTCCAGGGAATAGTTTTAGGAACCTCAAGCGCTCCCAGTAATTGAGGTGTTTTATGGGTTGGTATGCAAACTCTGCTGCCTATCTGTCAACCACGCTTCTATCCAGGAAAAGAATTCTCCTCCTATTCCTATTGTTTAATTTCGAGACTTAGAAGAATCTGAGTACTTCGAATAATGTTGAAACCTGCAAGCAAGAAAGTTAACTTCTTAACCTGGTGCCTAAGACTAACCCAGGACCTTAAATTTATCACAGAGAATCTTAACACAGCACGGGAAACCTTCGAACCCAGCATGTGGGAAGTGCTGCAGACGCTGTGTAGTGTGACGTGACAGATGAGTTCAGGGTCACCTCCGCCCCACACAAGAGAAAAGTGCGTCTGCCTTTTTGTGTGAGAGGGGGAATTTTTGCTTTCACCGGAAAAAAAATGCGTTGTCTTCTACTGCAGGTGTCGACATGTGTTGATGGGGGAGTAGATGGGATGGCATACAGGTGCGTGTGTTTGGGGGAAAGTAGATGGGGGTGGCATACAGGTGTGTGTGTGTGTGTGTGTGTGCGTGTGTGTGGACGGGGGATGTGAGCCGGTACAGGTCACGGAGAAAGCTGCTTCAGTGAGTGTTTTCTTATTCAAGCTTGGCACGTTCCCCAGCTAATTCACATCAATTTTCTTTGAGAAATCTTCAAGACAGATAGAGAAGAGGTAGAAAGGCATAGAGTGAGCAGGCAGGCACAGATTGTAGGTAGATTGACACAGAGGGCATAGCAACAGGCACACATAATAAAGTGGCAGACAGGCAGAAATTACTGAAGCAAGCAGGCAGATGGGAGTACAAGGCAGCGACTTAACACCTTTCTCTCTATATCCAAATTGTGTTGTGAAGGACTAAACTACTGTGTAGGTACCGTTATTTACGTCGAGATAGATGCCAAAGAAAATATATAATATGGAGTTTTATAATGGATATTTTCTACTGTATGACTTGATTGCGGCCATTATTGGATTGGCAAGTAAATGTATTGATATTTCATCACATTTATTATTGTTATTTATTATTATCATTATTATTAGTAGTAGTAGTTATAGTAGTAGTAGCAGCAGCAGAGCAAGGGATAGTTTCTAATCACTAGTGAAAGTTAGAATAAAAGAAGCAATTGTTGGAAACGAGATTACTTATAGAGAAAGTCACGAGGATGCTTACGTGTGTGAATTTAGGAATGTAATTTGTGAAGTAGTGGTTTGTGGTTGCACGATGGTGGGTGTAGGATGAAAGAAGAAAAATCACTGGAATGATGCTAAAATTGGCTTGCGTAGTATAAATATGAGGTCAAGAAGGGTGAAGAGTGCCAAAAAATTAAAAAAAGAGAAAAATAAATATTTGATAAGATATCGGCAAATTTTGTGGGGGAATGAGAAACCGTTTTGGCTATGAGTCACAATCGCATCATCTCTGTGCTCTTCTGGAAGGACCGTCATAGGATAGAGAATCGTAAGAAAAAGCCAGTCAGTGTTGGCTAGGCTTGGGGAGGATAGACTACGTCACCTCTTTTCCCGTGTGACATTTTATGCGACTGTTTTACTGTTATTTTTTTTTATGCCTGTGATTTGGTTTCCCATGATTCGGAAAATAAACAGTTGTGATGTATTTGATGGTGACTGTTTTCATCAGTGGATCATCTTGCCTTGGTGAGAGGTTGTGTGAAGACAGTTATAAAAGTATTTCTCTCTCTCTCTCTCTCTCTCTCTCTCTCTCTCTCTCTCTCTCTCTCTCTCTCTCTCTATATATATATATATATATATATATATCTAAATATATATATATATATATATATCTATATATATCTATCTCTCTATATATATATATATATATATATATATATATATATTATATATATATATATATATATATTATATTATATATATATATATATTATATATATATATATATATATATATATATAGATATATATATATATATATATATATATATATATATATATATATATATATATATATATGACGTGCCGAATAGGCAGAACTTGCGATCTTGGCTTAAATAGCAACGCTCATCTTGCCATATAGGACAAGTGAAAATTTGTGTATGTAATAATTTCGCCAAAATCATTCTGAACCTAACAAAAAATATATATTTCACTGTGTTTGTTTAGAATTAAATTACTGTAAACAAATCTAAAATATATTTAGTTGGGTTAGGCTAAAATAAATTGTTCTTGTTATAATAAGGTTAGGTAAGTTTTCTAAGTTCCTTTAGGTGCAAAATTAAAAAAATTATACATTAAAATTAATGAAAAAAATATATCTTTAAATGTATAAGAGAAAATTTTAGAAAGAACTTAATTTTAAATGAGTTCTTGCTAATTGACCAGTTTTACATATTCGGCACGGTATATTATATATATATATATATATATATATATATATATATATATATATATATATATATATATATATATATATATATATATATATATTACTGCGAACTTTGATGCAGAATGTGGAGGTTCGAATCCTGATGTGGACTGAGAGATCATGTTTGTAAACAATCTCGCCCCTTTGCGTCAAGCATTATTTTTAATGAGTGGTCGTTGATTTTTATTTAAAGTGAAGAAAGCGAGGAAGGCAATACCTCCTCCTGCCCCTGTTCTTCTCCGCCATCATGAAGTGAAAGTTCTCTTGCAGGCTCTTGCCTCTCTGGAGGGCCGTGACGACCACAGTGTTAAAATAACAAAATCTTTTCGCAGATGTTTATCTCTTGCAGATAACATTACCTGAACACGTCATAACACGGACCACAACTTTTTGAATAATGTTGAATATTTACGAGAATAATTACTCAGCAGGGACAAGGTGGTGGTAAGAAGCGGCAGCACTTCTCTCACATTGGAATATGTTTTGTATTGTATGATAACTGGTTGAAACTCTTCTGAGAGAGAGAGAGAGAGAGAGAGAGAGAGAGAGAGAGAGAGAGAGAGAGAGAGAGAGAGAGAGAGAGAGAGAGAGAGCTTCCTGGCATTGTACAGTCACCCGTTCATCAGTCTCTTAGTACACAGGTGCCAAAAATTTAATTTACTTTTTATTTGTTTGCTATCACATTAACGTTAATCGCTATTTGCCTATGTTCTCTCATGTTAGTCACTTCTTTCCTTTTAAATGAGGTGTTCTGATGCTGGTGAAGTGACCGTGATCCAAGGAATTGAAGCTACTCACTCCTTGCCAGTATCAGATCCTCAGAAGTGTTTGACATTTACGGATTTAGCAAAATAGTAGTAGTCTTTGTGGCATATGGAGGGAGAGAATCTCACTAAGTTGTGGTCTGACCTGTAAATGGCTCATGGTCCATGATGGTAGATAGGGGGTGATCAGGGGGGTGGTCTGGTGGGTGTTGTAGGGGCATATGAAAGGTGGTGGAAATTATTGATGGAGGGTGATGGTGGTTGTGGGGTCGAGGGGTTGATGGTACCGATGTGGAAGTAGTAGTAGTGGTGGTTTGGTCGGGAGGGGATTAGTAGTGGGAAAGAGATCAGACATAAACAGAGATATACACCACAGCACCGTATCATCCTTTGCGGATGATACTAGGATCTGCATGAGGCTGTCATCTGCT
>NC_091322.1:23566372-23646372 GCF_038502225.1 Cherax quadricarinatus
ACACACACACACACACACACACACACACACACACATACACACACAAACACACACACACACACACACACACACACACACACACACACACACACATACACACACACACACATACACACACATACACACACACACACACACACACACACACACACACACACACACACACACACACACACACACATACACACACACACATACACACACATACACACACATACACACATACACACACATACACACACACACACAAATACACACACACACACACACATACACACACACATACACACACACACACACACACACACACACACACACACACACACACACACACACACACACACATAAACACACACACACACACACACACACACACACACACACACACACACACACACCTGCTGGAAGATTTGAAGACACTAAGAATGGTCAATCCCGACAATGTGAAGCTAGTGAGGCTAGAAAAAGAAGCAAATAAAGAAACTTGATCAAGTCGAGAATGTTATCACAAGTCTGACTCCTTATATTAAATAAGTTAACTTATGAGGGACATTAAACGAGCAGTTTAACATAAGTAATCATGAACGGAATAAGGTCATAATTGGTAAAGTAATGATGAATGGGATAAGGTCATAATGAGGAAGATACTCAGGACATACTCAAGGAAGGGAAAGTACAAAAACTGTGGGACAAAAATATAAACTGAACACTCAGATAAAGCGATGAGTGTCATGAGTAGAACACCAGGAGAGAGGAGGTTAACTTGGTAAGGTTTGCCAGGAAAGAGAATGTTTCCTGACGCGGGTCTTTAGTCATATGATGACCCGCAGCTGGAGCTTTTGTTCATCTGACCGAGGCCTTCCGCTGGCTTACCAGTCCACCCCTTTAAAATTGTTTATAATTATAACCATCATATATCCTGAGGTTAACCTGATACATGGATCGGCCCGGTAAAGAGCTCTCGATCCAAAGAACTGGAGCTAGCCTCCCTTTGATCACTCCTGATCACCCCCAATTCCCCAGGCTCTGTATGATCCCTACTGGTTTGGTTCTTTTCCATGAATATAATAATAATTTATAATCCATAGATGAAAATTTGGATATGAATCCCACGAGGTTTAGGAATTCTTACATAAATATATGATTGGTTATGAGGCGTGGAGCAACAGCTTGGCCTCGCTGTCCCCATATTTATTTAGGCGGCTGGGATCAAGTGAGTACATTGTGTGGTTGGAAGGCTCCTGCATTGACTGTCACACTGGTTCCTTCACTATTTGTCTAGTCTTCGTTTGTGTGCTTGTGTGTCTGCCTTTATGTCTACCATGTGCGTGGTCAAGGAGGCAGCGTGAGTATTGACTGTGGAAAGGGCCGCCACTAGTCATGAGTCATTTGCAAGTCAATGCCAAACACCACACACAGGTCCTGGGACTTATTTCACTCGTGACCTTAATATTTCTCATTAAATTATTATGTTTGCTTATTTGTCCCCGCTAATGCAAAATCTGCCAATATGCAGTCTCCCAAAAAACTCACAAGTCGAGTATTTCGTTAAGGTCCCTTTACTTCAGGCATTGACAGTGACCCAAATAAATTGTTTGATACACTTGCCAAATATCTCTTCAATTTTTAGGTACCATCAGTGGCTCCCACGTTAAGACTTGAGGAAATTTAATATCGCTTCTAAAGAACACCAACCTAACTAACGTAGAATCAGCAAGTTTGGAGGTCTCCTTCATTTATTAGTGTCCACGGACCAGTTTACCTGGAGTTTACCTGGAGAGAGTTCCGGGGGTCAACGCCCCCGCGGCCCGGTCTGAGACCAGGCCTCCTGGTGGATCAGAGCCTGATCAACCAGGCTGTTGCTGCTGGCTGCACGCAAACCAACATACGAGCCACAGCCCGGCTGATCCGGAACTGACTTTAGGTGCTTGTCCAGTGCCAGCTTGAAGACTGCCAGGGGTCTGTTGGTAATCCCCCTTATGTGTGCTGGGAGGCAGTTGAACAGTCTCGGGCCCCTGACACTTATTGTATGGTCTCTTAACGTGCTAGTGACACCCCTGCTTTTCATTGGGGGGATGGTGCATCGTCTGCCAAGTCTTTTGCTTTCGTAGTGGGTGATTTTCGTGTGCAAGTTCGGTACTAGTCCCTCTAGGATTTTCCAGGTGTATATAATCATGTATCTCTCCCTCCTGCGTTCCAGGGAATACAGGTTTAGGAACCTCAAGCGCTCCCAATAATTGAGGTGTTTTATCTCCGTTATGCGCGCCGTGAAAGTTCTCTGTACATTTTCTAGGTCGGCAATTTCACCTGCCTTGAAAGGTGCTGTTAGTGTGCAGCAATATTCCAGCCTAGATAGAACAAGTGACCTGAAGAGTGTCATCATGGGCTTGGCCTCCCTAGTTTTGAAGGTTCTCATTATCCATCCTGTCATTTTTCTAGCAGATGCGATTGATACAATGTTATGGTCCTTGAAGGTGAGATCCTCTGACATGATCACTCCCAGGTCTTTGACGTTGGTGTTTCGCTCTATTTTGTGGCCAGAATTTGTTTTGTACTCTGATGAAGATTTAATTTCCTCATGTTTACCATATCTGAGTAATTGAAATTTCTCATCGTTGAACTTCATATTGTTTTCTGCAGCCCACTGAAAGATTTGGTTGATGTCTGCCTGGAGCTTTGCAGTGTCTGCAATGGAAGACACTGTCATGCAGATTCGGGTGTCATCTGCAAAGGAAGACACGGTGCTGTGGCTGACATCCTTGTCTATGTCAGATATAAGGATGAGGAACAAGATGGGAGCGAGTACTGTGCCTTGTGGAACAGAGCTTTTCACCGTAGCTGCCTCGGACTTTACTCTGTTGACGACTACTCTCTGTGTTCTGTTAGTGAGGAAATTATAGATCCATCGACCGACTTTTCCTGTTATTCCTTTAGCACGCATTTTGTGCGCTATTACGCCATGGTCACACTTGTCGAAGGCTTTTGCAAAGTCTGTATATATTACATCTGCATTCTTTTTGTCTTCTAGTGCATTTAGGACCTTGTCGTAGTGGTCCAATAGTTGAGACAGACAGGAGCGACCTGTTCTAAACCCATGTTGCCCTGGGTTGTGTAACTGGTGGGTTTCTAGATGCGTGGTGATCTTGCTTCTTAGGACCCTTTCAAAGATTTTTATGATATGGGATGTTAGTGCTATTGGTCTGTAGTTCTTTGCTGTTGCTTTACTGCCCCCTTTGTGGAGTGGGGCTATGTCTGTTGTTTTTAGTAACTGTGGGACGACCCCCGTGTCCATGCTCCCTCTCCATAGGATGGAAAAGGCTCGTGATAGGGGCTTCTTGCAGTTCTTGATGAACACAGAGTTCCATGAGTCTGGCCCTGGGGCAGAGTGCATGGGCATGTCATTTATCGCCTGTGCTCCACAGAAAAAAATCTGATTTTGAATCACACAGCGCCAGGATTTATTCGATTTAGTTGAATTTTGTATCAGCTTCACTCGCAATCTTTCCGCACGGCCATGAGGTCATCATTTAGTGCTGTTCTGGCTAATATTTTCCTGAAATGTATGGAAAGAGAGAATTTTTACATAATTTCGGACACTATATCATCGCTGAGATGTGTCGATGTCCTGATCATGGCTCCCAACATCTTTATCTAATATATCTTCGCAACAATTTAAGCAGTATTGGACCCTCAATACAATTTGCCTCAGAAAACTAATCAAGCACACTCTTTTTCCTTCATGTCCTCATCCAAAGAGCTAAAGATAACGTATTTTTTTAAGTTAATAAGCCATCCAACAAAATAGCCTCTTACACTATACCACGACACCAAACTAAGAAAAGATGTCCTGGAGGTTACCTGGAGGTTATTCCCGGGATCAACGCCCCCGCGGCCCGGTCCATGACCAGGCCTCCCGATGGATCAGGGCCTGATCAACTAGGCTGTTACTGCTGGCCGCACGCAGTCGGACGTACGAGCCACAGCCCGGCTGATCCGGCACTGACTTTAGGTATCTGTCCAGCTCTCTCTTGAAGGCAGCCAGGGGTTTATTGGCAATTCCCCTAATGCTTGATGGGAGGCTGTTGAACAGTTTTGGGCCCCGGACACTTATGGTGTTTTCTCTTAGTGTACCAATGGCGCCCCTACTTTTTATTGGCGGCATTTTGCATCCTGTACGTATAGAACATGAAGCCCAGGATTCCTAGAGGTAGAATGTAACAGTATCAAAGGCATTTTTTAAATTACATTATCGCACATTAATAAAGACTGCAGAAGGAAGATCACGAAGATACTCAACCCACCCGAAACAGAGAAAAGAGTTTCATAAAACTGCACTTTGACTTTTTTATGTACTTTTTATGTACTTTGTGCAATGCGCACAATAGGGCAGTTTGTGCGCTAAACAGGTACATTAAGCACTTGATCAAGCAGACTATCCTGCGAGTAGACTAAATTCTTGAGCAGACAAGCCATTCAAGGAAGTAGGGGGGGGGGGGAGTTGCTATGATGCTGGTGAGGGACTCTTGATCTAAAGAACTGAAATTATTCTTGTATTCCTGGGATCGAACCTGATTGCCTTCCATTCCCCAGGCTTCGTATAGTCCTATCGGTTTAGCTGTTACTCACGAATGTGCCAAGCAGACAGTACACTCAGACGATACGCTCAAACAAAGCACACACACGATGCATTTAGGCAAATGAAAACCTCAAACAGTCGATGCGCTCAGATAATGCTTCTCTGATAGGAATATCCTGCTGGGATAAGGTACCATTGTCTTCATGTTCCTGATACCTCTTACCAGGGTCACAGAGCGGCTGGGAGTCTAATTACCATTTGTATGTTTTGGCCACCTTTTTCTCTGAGACAGACAGACACACACACACACACACACACACACACACACACACACACACACACACACACACACACACACACACACACACACACACACACACACACACACACACACACAAACACACAAACACACAAACGACATGACGGAAGGAATAGACTCTGAGGTGTCCCTGTTTGCAGATGACGTGAAGTTGATGAGAAGAATTCACTCGATCGAAGACCAGGCAGAACTACAAAGGGATCTGGACAGGCTGCAGACCTGGTCCAGCAATTGGCTCCTGGAGTTCAATCCCACCAAGTGCAAAGTCATGAAGATTGGGGAAGGGCAAAGAAGGCCGCAGACGGAGTACAGTCTAGGGGGTCAGAGACTACAAACCTCACTCAAGGAAAAAGATCTTGGGGTGTGTATAACACCAGGCACATCTCCTGAAGCGCACATCAACCAAATAACTGCTGCAGCATATGGGCCCCTAGCAAACCTCAGAACATCATTCCGACATCTTAATAAGGAATCATTCAGGACCCTGTACACCGTGTACGTTAGGCCCATATTGGAGTATGCGGCACCAGTTTGGAACCCACACCTAGCCAAGCACGTGAAGAAACTAGAGAAAGTGCAAAGGTTTGCAACAAGACTAGTCCCAGAGCTAAGAGGTATGTCCTACGAGGAGAGGTTAAGGGAAATCAACCTGACGACACTGGAGGACAGGATAGGGGGGACATGATAACGACATACAAAATACTGAGAGGAATTGACAAGGTGGACAAAGACAGGATGTTCCAGAGATTGGACACAGTAACAAGGGGACACAGTTGGAAGCTGAAGACACAGATGAATCACAGGGATGTTAGGAAGTATGTCTTCAGCCACAGAGTAGTCAGTAAGTGGAATAGTTTGGGAAGCGATGTAGTGGAGGCAGGATCCATACATAGCTTTAAGCAGAGGTATGATAAAGCTCACGGCTCAGGGAGAGTGACCTAGTAGCGATCAGTGAAGAGGCGGGGCCAGGAGCTCGGACTCGACCCCCGCAACCTCAACTAGGTGAGTACAACTAGGTGAGTACACACACACACACACACACACACACACACACACACACACACACACACACACACACACACACACACACACACCCAAATACAACACCCCTAGTGTCCAATCGACATGTGCCTAGTACAAAATGGTACCTAACACACACACACACACACACACACACACACACAACAGGCCTAGTGTCTAATCGACATGTGCCTAAGACAAAATGGTAACTAACTAACACACACACACACACACAATCTCTCTCTCTCTCTCTCTCTCTCTCTCTCTCTCTCTCTCTCTCTCTCTCTCTCTCTCTCTCTCTCAGTCCACAGCAGAATTCTACAGAAGTCACAGCTCCCTCACAAAGGTCTCAGACGAGGCCTTCTGTTTGCCTGCTTGATTGATCATGCTGTTGGTGGCCACGATCTGCAGTCCGATGTATGTGCCACAACCTGGCTGATCAGGAACTGATTTACAGGATTTGTCTACTTTCGTGAAGACAACCAAAGGTCTTTTGGTAATCCAAGTTATGCATGAAGGCAGCATAGTGAACAGTCGTGGTCCAAATTATACTTACGTGCCTAAGACAAAATGGTAACTAACACACATACACACACACTCGCAAATACAACAGGCCTAGTGTCTAATCGACATGTGCCTAGGACAAAATGGTACACACACACACACACACACACACACACACACACACACACACACACTCAAATACAACAGGCCTAGTGTCTAATCGACATGTGCCTAGGACAAAATGGTAACTAACACACACACACACACACACACACACACACACACACACACACACACATACACACACAAACACACACAAACACACAAACACACACACAAACACACGCACATACACACACACACAAACAAACACACACACACATACACACACATACGCACATACACATACGCACAAACACACACATACACATACATACATACACACACACACACATACACACACACACACATACACACACACATACACACACACACACACACACACACACACACACACACACACACACACACACACACACACACACACACACACACACACACACTGCAAACTTCGCTCAAGGAGAAAGATGACCATAACACCGAGCATGTCTCCGGAGGCACACATCAACCAGATAACTGCTGCAGCATACGGGCGCCTGGCAAACCTGAGAATAGCGTTCCGATACCTTAGTAAGGAATCGTTCAAGACACTGTACACTGTGTACATCAGGCCCATACTGGAGTATGCAGCTCTAGTTTGGAACCCACACCTGGGCAAACGCGTCAAGAAATTAAAGAAAGTGCAAAGGTTTGCAACTAGGCTAGTTCCGGAGCTCAGGTGTATGTCCTACGAAGGGAGGTTGAGGGAAATCGGACTGACGACATTGGAGGACAGGAGGGTCAGGGGAGACATGATAACGACACAAAATACTGCGTGGAATAGATAAGGTAGACAGGGACAGGTTGTTCCAGAGAGGGGACACAGAAACAATGGGTCACAATTGGAAGCTGAAGACTCTGTCGAGTCAAAGGGATGTTAGGAAGTATTTCTTCAGTCATAGAGTCGTCAGGAAGTGGAATAGCCTAACAAGTGATGTAGTGGAGGCAGGAACCATACATAGCTTTAAGACGAGGTATGACAAAGCTCTGGAAGCAGAGAGAGGACCTAGTAGCGATCAGTGAAGAGGCGGGGCCAGGAGCAGAGTATCGACCCCTGCAACCACAATTAGGTGAGTACACACACATACAGCGCCAGTTTGGAACCCTCACCTAGCCAAGCATGTAAGGAAACTAGAGAGAGTGCAAAGGTTTGCAACAAGACTAGTCCCGGGGCTAAGGGGTATGTCCTACGAGGAGAGGTTAAGAGAAATTGACCTGACGACACTGGAAGACAGGAGAGATATGGGGGATATGATAACGACATATAAAAAATACTGAGAGGTATAGACAAGGTGGACAGAGACAGGATGTTCCAGAGATGGGACACAGCAACCAGGGGTCGCAGTTGGAAGTTGAAGACTCGGATGAATTACAGGGGTGTTAGGAAGTATTTCTTCAGTCAGAGTTGTCAGGAAGTGGAATAGCCTGGGTAGTGATGCAGTGGAGGCAGAATCCATACATAGCTTTAAGAAGAGGTATGATAAAGCTCACGGAGCGGGAAGAGTGACTTGAGTAGCGGCCAGTTGAAGAGGCGGGGCCAGGAGCTGTGAATCGACCCCCGCAACCACAACTAGGTGAGTACACACACACACACACACACACACACACACACACACACACACACACACACACACACACACACACACACAACCTAGCTCTGTGAGAACTGAACAAAGTATTCATCCCTTTATCCACTGAACCTTCAGAGGAATGCGTACTTTGTTCAGTTCTCACAGGGCTGGACATGGGAACGCAGGATCGAGTCCTGGCCAGCCGCAGTTGTTAATGCTTACATATATATATAATATATATAATATAATATATATATATATATATATATATATATATATATATATATATATATATATATATATATATATATATATATATATATATATATATATATATAATATTATAATCTCCACCCACCTATGACTTTGAACAGTCTGATTATGAACGTTAACTTATTTTGATTACGGTATACTGTGATTATGATATCCATAATATGACATTAATCTTGATATGTAAGACAGAAAAGTGGCTTTAGGGAATATATTAAGACGTTTTACCCATCAGGGGCTTTATCAATCAAACACAGAGATGAAGTAAACAGAGTATATAGAGTGGTTCCAAGACCAAGTGCTAAAAAGTGGGATGTCCAGATTTACTAGTAAATATTATTAGAAAAAGACATCTAGCCAGCACTAAGTTGTTCACCAAACGCCAGAATGAATTCACTAATGGAAAGTTGTACTTTAGGCATCTTGTTAAGGACTAATAGGAAAGGGGAAAACTGAGCAAGGACTGCATATTCCTAGACTGTAAGAAAGCTTTTGATACGCTGCCACTTTGCAAACTGAGGAAGCAAGGCGGCACGACGAAGTAGATATCATTGATTAAACAAAACAAGAAGTTGGTGGTACACGTATGTGAATACAGTACCAACAAACTGTGGAATAAAAACTCAAATGAAATAAGACATTTAATTAGAAATGAATTGAAAAGCTCCTTGTGAGTAGAACGTCTCTCTATTAAATGTCCTCAGTCTTCATTCCTCGAACTAGTTGTTGTATGGGATGAGGTCTCAAGACGAGTGTAACTGGTGGAGTCTCACAAGGTTCATTGTTGGGCTCCATATTATTCCTAGTATATATTGATGACCTGATACAATAATGTTTGTTTTCAGGTGTTAAAATAATGATAATACTAATTTAAGAAGACTGAAGGCTTCAGGAAGACTTAAACGCTGCCAAGGTCACCTCAAGTCGTGTGTATTCTGAAAATTAGAACAGATGTCTCGGTACATTGTCAAATGGTCTCCTCTTCAGAACACCTTACTTGTTTCTTCAAACCTTATACTATCTTGACCCCTCAAGATAGGTTCCTGGGTGTCTGTGAGGGGCTCTTGATGCAAGAAATTGGGCCTGATCCCGTCGTTGGATCGAACCCTGATTGCCTCCTATTCCCCCAGGCACTAAGACCCCTACCTGTATGACCTGTTTGGGTTTAGAGCTTGGTTATAATTATAATATGACCCCTGCGAGTTTGGCACTCCCCAATGAGTGTAATAACTGCCTTGACCTGACTTCAGGCTTTCTCCCGTTCACTCACAAGTTGATAACCGACCAGAAGGTACCGAAATGTTTTCAGGTTTTCACTTCCGATGTGAGTTTAAGAAATGTTTAACACGATTGATAAAATCTCCCTGTGAAGGAGAAGTTTCCTAACAAGTTTTAGTGTTTACATGTCTAATTTACATGTACAGTATATATAGTGTCATAGTTCCTAGCCGCAGCGCAGCAAAGTTTATATTTAGGTGAGCTACTTGTTTAGTCTAATGCTGGTCTGTGTACGTATTCTATTCTTATAGACTCTGTAGGTTGTTACAATATGACCTGCTTACTGCACAGTGTATACTGGGTCTTCAGATGGCTACAAAGAACATAATAATAGAGGAACGTTGCAGTAAGCTTTGTACAGTCAAGGTATATACATACAGATGTATAAAAGAAAGATGGGTTACGTAGCTTTATCACTGAAACGTATCACCCACAGGAGCTTTATCAGTCCCTGGGATTTGATCGATACAGTTCCTGGTAAGCAGTACGTTTCCATAATAGTTACATAATGTATACAGAAAGTAAGCTTGGTAACCAAATCATATTCGTGAAGCAGCTATTTAAAGCAGTTGTTTTGAGTCGTCCTAATGTACGTTAGTACATTTTTCATAAACAATATAACAGAAATCTAAAGCCATGTACGCTATTGATAGGAATATATTCGGAAAATTACTTTTTTCAATTCCCAGACATGTAATTCAATTATAAGTCCTGTGGGAAATTCTTAAGGTTAAAGTCGTGAGTATTTGCACTTCTTGTTATGATAATATTCCAGTCTGCAAAATTTTCAGTGAGGGTATCATTACAAATGATACGAGGTATGATTAAGAACAGCATATGGTGGTTTTTCCTGTGTAAATGGTGAGTATCAGGATAGCAGCGTGTTAGGATAAATATAAAGGTCTAGAACAGATTGAAATAGAACATTTATAATAATTTTTTTTAATTCTCTTGGGGTCGTTAACGTTCGGCAGTAGAATTACTGGCCCATGCTAGGCAGGTCTGTCTCACGTCCACCCATTGGCATCCATATACTATAATAATAATAATAATAATAATAATCTTCAAACGTACATCATATAGTTTGATATAGCTAGGATTAGTTAACAGTATTGCCACACTATCGAAAGCTAAATACTACTGCTAAACTCAAGAACACTTTTCTAATCTACTTTTAAAGCTGCTCAAAGTGCTAGCTTCAACGACACTACTTAGCGGTTTATTGAAGAAACGTAAGAGATAGATGATGGTGATAAAATTCTACTGGAACAATCAAGGGTAACAAAAATAATTGTTAATATAACAAAAATAAGCCATATGGCAGCGCAAGATAAGTGTCACGACTCTCAGCTTGGTAAGACCATGACAAATTAAAGCTGCTCGTGATAGCAGTTTAATATCCCAAGCAACATTAAGTTATAACCCCCTCTAATGTCATAGAGTAAGAATTTCCTAAGTATTTGTATTCATCAGATAGCTTTGATGTCTGAAATTCGTAAATAAAAATTTACATTTTCTGGTAGAGCCACGTCACATTTGTCATTTCCTGCATTGGTTGTCAGGATGTTTTCGAGCTGCAACTAATGCTTATAATGCTGTGTTTCTTAGTACTGATGATTTTCAGTACTGTGGTGTGTAACACTAACTGGGAATTACATAAGATATAGCAGCAGCAACACTACCCAGCAGTAACATCACCACCATCATCCAGCAGCATCATCGTCACTCACTATCCTGTAACATGACAACCACCACCACCACACAGCAGAATCACCACCACCCCATTCAGCATCATCACTATCACTACTACGACCATACAGCAACATCACCATCGTACACAGTAGCAGCAGCATCACCATCATACAGCAGCAGCATCCCCAATACAATCTTGCACCATCTTCATACAGCATCAGCATCCCCACTACCATCCTGCACCATCAGCATCATATTCAGCATCACCAATATTCAACCTCACCACGACCAACATGTAGCATCACCACCACCACAATGTAGCATCATCACCACCACCATGAATCATCACCATCACCATGTAGAATCATCACTATCCAGCATCACCACCACCATTCATCATCATGCAGCACTACACCAACCATTCAACATCATCACCATTACATCATCCGACACTATCCAGCACTATCACCACCAGCCATCCAACGCCACCACCGACCATCCAGCACCATCTCTACCATCACCATCCAGCATCACCATCACCCCACCACCATCCATTAGTATCATCTCCACCATCTAGTAGCATCATCACCACCAACATCCAGCAGCATCATTATCTAGCAGCACATTTTAATAGTTTATCCTTAACTAGTTTCACAACTTTTGTATGCGCCATCATCACTTCTGTTTACATCCTCAACGAAAATTTTACAGCTTACTCGGTCCTTACTTTACGTTTAATATAATTAAAAATGCTTATTGGCCATGGATCTTAAGTAGGCTTGTTTATCTAAATAATGCCATGGGTATTTTAAGAATATATTAGTGTTAAGGTAGATGGTCTACCTGGAGGTACACATTCTTCATTCGTCTGATGTATATACCTTAATGATAATTTATTTATTCGAGCTATGCAAATAATGTAGATATATCTTTTTATCCTGATTTTCACAGTTAAGTTTCTTAGCTATTTTAACTTTTAAGGTTTAAGATAATACAAGAACCCCAATGGAAATAAGTCACTGTCTTTTTGGGGTTATCCTAGGCAATTTACACTATGCATGATAATTTTACTTGTGTACCTGCACCTATATAAACTTAGGGCACTAGAGATTAAATGTATTATTTTTGTTAAACCTTTTTGCTTCATCTGCTGATACAGTCACTAGAAGAGATGTAGCCATATTGAGTATTGTGTAAGCTGGTTGAATTAAAATATTGGTGTGAGTCAGCTACAAGTGTACAGGTTCCCTGGGCTGCTCCAGCAGCTGCTGCTGCTGCTGTTGTTGATGCTGTTGCTGCTGCTGCTGTTGGAGTTAATCAATAACCTGCAACCCTCACCCGCCATGTTGCCAACACCACGAGCACGCCGTATGGCATCCACTATATACTTTTTGCTACTGTCATTCTCACTTATTCTCTGAGGTTTTCGTGTTCGACAGTTAGTGCAAAGGTAAGTAAGTAATGCCTGTTAAAAGTATGATATATATTAGGGATAGCGGGAAATAAATGCAAAACAAGAGCAGGTGAGTCATCGTCAATGCGGCAAGTCAGTGTTACCAACTTGTTCTCATCCTCAGGATTATTTGCATGTAAAGTCTATTTTAATCATTATAATGACAACATCAGGGTATACACATGTATATTGACACGAGGAAGGTGACGAATCAGGTTGAATGATAATTGTAGATTAATTAAAGGTAAGGTAGACAGAACATGTGGGAGGTGGAGGAGGGAGGCTGGCTCAGCCTTGCCAAGTCCTACAGTGAAAAATCAACTCTCCAGAACAATATAATTTACACTTCTTATCATTTACACTTCTTTTCTGCTTTAAATATGTGTGAATAACATTCGATAATTTCATCGCTGTAGGCCTTCTCAGGACTCGGTATAAATCAGTGGAGGAAGGAGCTTTATAGATAAAGCACAAAGACCGTTACAAATGTACTTCAAAAAATTGCCAAATATGTCTCAATATAAAGTATATTACATATTTATATGTACCAAAAATAACAGAAATAACAATGGTGATAAATGTGTCAGCATACTTGGTTTTTGTCTTCAAATGCCACAATTACCGAATACTTAAAGAAAGAACGTATTTGTTTGTTGATTCTTAGTCATAGTTATGGTTATAGAAGTTCGTTAGGGGAAACATTTGAACCAAGATAACCTAAATATATTATGGTTTTAAAACCTGTGTTTAATATTTGTAATGAAATGCAAGAAACTCTGTTTCTCTATGGTATTTGTAAGGGCCTACTTAACCTCCATTGTTGTAAATTCATATTATTGATGTTACTAATAATGCTGTGCCATAGTAAGATCAAGGTTTACTTATAATGAATATAAATATAATGTATTTTAATCGGAGGAAGTGTTAAACTCATAGGGATTGTCTAGCACCTAGGGAATGAGATTCAGGTTTCATTCAAGGTAAGGCTCAGCCCAGCTCTTGGATCAAGAGCCTCACCTGCATCAAGGTACCTCCTCTGGGGTATGTAATTAATATAATTTCTTGTAATGGCTTTGTTCTCTAAATTCGCAATGATACGAATCCAAATTAATGAGAAGTTTGTGTTTTTTTCTCGATTATACCTTACAATGGAGTGGCTTTTAACGTTGTACAGTTTGTATATCCTAAAAAGGGCGATGGTCACCAAATATGTTATGGTACATCAGCCTTTAACTAAGGTTACTCAGGGGGAAAGTCAGACTGTTCTAGATTCTTGGAAGCCATGCCACTGTGTTGTATTTTGTTAAATTTGTCTCTACCCGGCTGAGTTTAAAGTTTGGATGTGTTTGTCTTGTGTGTATGCTAGTAAAATAGTGGGTATGTATTGGTAAGACAGTGTAAAATGTGGGTGTTGGTGGAGTGTTGGTGGTTGAGGTGGGTGTTGAGGGAGGGTTCACCCTCAGTCAGCCCCCACCACCGCCTCCAATGTTCAAATCCGCCGCTACGTCAAATCAAAACCTGTTGCTCCTCTTGTAATTAAATTAAAATTAATCTTTTCCCTGTGAATAAATTAAGCATTGATAAATATATATCTCGCATTTCATGTTAGGTAATATTAGCGGAAGAATGTGTTATAAATTTGAAAGGCAGTGGAGTAATGTAGCGTGGCGGCGTGTGGCAAGTGTGAGCGCAGGCTTGGCGGTGCAGCGGCGGCGACTCTCACATCAGAAGCGGCTGTCAACCCTCAGCGAGCACACACACGCAACACCATGAGGGAAATTGTGCACCTACAGACCGGCCAGTGTGGCAACCAGATCGGAACTAAGGTAAGGAAACGTATTAGTGATGTTACTGTGAAGTCCCGAGGCTCGGATGAGATTTTTTGATGTTTAACATGTGATAGTGTGAGGTGCAGCAGGATGCCGGTGGCGGCAGTGTAATGGCTACCGACCTCGGCTGCACCGTGCAGCTTCTATATACAGTATATATATGTAATATCTTTAAAGATATTGTAGAATAGGCATATTTTCAGTCGCATAATTGTGGTTTGGTTTGTTTGCTGATTTAGTGAGGGGTGGAGTTAAGATAACTACTTGAAATCCGTTGAACAACTCTTTGTAAGAGGTGCTTGTCCTAAATACTATTTCAGAAGAGCCTCTTTAATACTCATGAACTATGCATGTTACTATATAATATGTATTTTTTTATAATTTTATTTAACTTGCTGGTACATCACGCCCGTAATAGGTTCCATGATGCTGATAAAGGACTCTTGATCCAAAGAAATGGATTTGCCCTCCCATTAATGGACCTGATTACTTAACATTTGTGTAACTTGTCGGTTTCCTAAACTCGCTAATATTCACCCTAATTACTTGCTATTCCCCAGACACTACGGCTTGACTGGTTTAGTGCTTTCTCTAGTGTAGCGAATGTTCAAGTTGTGCCTATGTGAAACATGAGGAAAATGAATTCGTGATGGTTTTATCCACAGTTTACATGCATATTGGAATTGATAAATTGAAGGGAGGCAGGGCGATGATGTCACGGTAGTGAGGCCGGCCTGGGTGCCGGCTCCAGCAGCAGCCACTCCCGCCACCCGCCATTGTCTGCCTTCATCCCTCCCCCCTCCTTTCCAACCCCTCCCTTCAATTCCACCGGGAAGAGGCGGTTGGGATTAGAACTAATTACATATGAGAGTTGCATACGAGCAAGGAGAATGTGAATGTGTTTTTGTATAGCGGTTTCCAGCATCATTCTTCAGGGCATTGAACTTGGACCATCAATTTCAAAATTCATGGCATAATTTAGTTTAGTAACCCACCGGTTGTTAAAAGCGTGTAGGATGTGACAAGTTCACGACCGGTCAAAATTTATTAAAAAAAAAAATTTAAGTACGCTTAGTACCGTAAAACTAATTAAACGTACAAAACTAATACTTGAAACCATTGCACATGGTACTGCCACTGCTGTGGAAGAGGGTGGTTGCTGCACGATCTAATGAGGTCTTGTTTGCAAGCAATCCTTTGTCATGACACTTTTACCCCACGCACAAGGTTTACCTTTAAGTTTTCACCAAAAGGCGACTCAAAACTAAAAAGCTCTTAGATAGCCTTTAGTATGTAGTTTAAAGTAATAGTACAAAATTCTGACAGATTTCAAACATGGTACACAAAAATGAGAACGCTTGTGTAACACCATCTTTCGTTGAAGAGATTTCTGCCTTGCTTGCCAAGAGGCTTTTGGTTGAATATGCTACATAGCCCTTGTGGCTTAGCGCTATTTTTGTTTATAATAATTTTGGTTGAATATAACTCAGGATACGGTGGTAGTAGCTTCGAGTAGATCATTTCGTTGGCATTGGAAGGTCATTATCTTTTGACAAGACGTTACGCCTGTGCAGGCCGAATGTATTGTAAATACACCTATGTACAGTACAAAGCTAGAACATCTTCAGTTTGACTTCAGAATATAGAAAATTAAGAATCTGGTTAAGACTGGCGACTTAATTTACACCAGACACTCGGGAAGCATAACAAATTTCGTGCAATTTTGCTTTTTGATTAAAAGCTTGTTTCTATAATACTAACATGATTGGTAATTTGAGGGTAAAAGATATAATTGCCTGTATTTTACATAACAAAGGGCCTTCAGTGGAAATTGGCCAGTGCTTTAAGTTTGGCTTATCCTAGGTTAATTTACGAAAGTTGCTGTTTAAATGGAATATTTGCTTGCCTCTTCCCTTGTCAAGAAGAGGTGACTGATGTCATGACCCTGAATGCAACATATCTTCATTTTGGGGGAGGGTGTTTGTCAAGGTTGGGTAAAGTTTTAAGGGAAACTAAAGTTCTATAAGTGAGTGCTGTAAATATTAAGTGTATTCTAAGGTCTGATGTAATTTTTAGCAGTCTTAATTGGTCAATTATATTGCTATGTGTAAACCCAATAAGAAGACCAGAGGGGCCCTTTCAGTTTCTTAAAATCTGGCAAATATTGTATTTCAAAAACTCTAAGGGAGCAGCTCGGTCTAAGGAATTGGATGAATGTTCTAATTCTTTTTACTCAAGTTGCCATTTCCCCAGGTAAGGTAATTGGAGGAATAAGTTTAGGCTGTGGAAAAGTGGATTGGAAGGAGGGAATAGTGGAAGTGTGTGTGTGTGTGTGTGTGTGTGTGTGTGTGGGGGGGGGGGGGAGGGGGTTATTCAATGTTTTGGCAGATGGGTCCGAAATTTTGAGTGAACCATAGTGATAAAGGGAAATGTTAGAGGGTAGTAAGGCGAGTTCCTGTGGAGAGTATGACCCTTGTGGGTTTTGATTATAATTTCTTATGGAGAAAGGAATGTATCCTTATATTGATTTCCTTTTACATGGGCATTTAATTTAAAAAAGGATGTTGGGAAAGTAGAAGCCAATTTTGAGAGCAATGTTGTGTGAAATTTTTGCAAAGCATTTGTTTGAAATTAGTTGTGGAGGAATTGTTGAAAGTGTGTAGGCATTTTAAGAGTATTTCGTGGTGTGCTAAGCCCATAGGGGGTTGTGCAGTGTCTTGGGAATCGAAAGTAATATTTGGTCCAAGGAAAGGAAGGGTAGCTCTAATTTTTTGGACAGATACTTTCACAGGCATGAAGACAAATTTAACAGAATGGGGTGATGGCAGGTGAAAGCTACGTCCCAGGAAAGGTTGGAGGGGAAGGGTGTGAAGGTTTGTTAGGGGTCTGAGCATTCAGTAATGTGTGGAAATGTTAATTTGGGGTGATGTAGGATAGTGGGTTTTAGAGATTTGGTGTGATGTTTGCGAAAGAAAGGTAACATTTATGAAAGGGTTCAAAAGAACTGGTTAACCATGCTTTCTGGAGGTGGGTGGTCGTGTCTGGAGAAAGGATGAAGTTATGGCCAAACATCTGTATTTAATGGGTCGCCCAACATGAGTAGGAGATAAGACGATAAATGTATAAAACATGCAGTTGATGGGCTTGGAACTAGACTTGCATTGACCCAGATTTTCTTGTAATCTCTTCAGTCGAGGAAGTTTTGATAAGCCCTTGTGCATAAATGGCCTGCTTTTTCTGGAGTATGGTTTGTTTTTATGACCAAAAGAACTTACAGAAGTGGGTTGTCCCACCAAATAGTGGCAAATTTTCAAATCTGATAGTTCAGAATGGTAACAACAAAGTGTAAACCAGTCTGAGTTCAACTGCTAGTCATAAAAACCTTGCATGCAAAGTGCATTTTTTTTTAATGTAGGGTATTCTGTGCAGGACATTCGGGCTATTTCCCTTTACAGTATGTTAAGTGAAACGCTGAACCAGATTTGAGAAGTGTAGTTATTACTAGTTTAATATGAACGGCATGACCCTTACTGGTTTAGTGCTTTCTGATTATAATTTATATGAAAGTACATTTTCATATTAAATTACAGTATAATTTAAACATTGTTAAAGTAGTTTGGTACTGTATAACTTGTGGTTTTGTAGGCGGTTTTGTGATGTAATATGACTAAGCCTGGTTATTTTAAGTTTATATTTTTCTTTTGACAGTTCTGGGAAATTATCAGTGATGAACATGGCATCCAGCCAACTGGAGAGTACTCTGGCACTGATAAGGACTTGATGGAACTCCAGTTAGAACGAATCAATGTATATTATAATGAGGGTAACCAAGGAAAGTATGTTCCCCGTGCCATCCTGGTCGATCTGGAGCCTGGTACAATGGACAGTGTTAGAGCCGGACCTCATGGACAACTCTTCAAACCAGACAGCTTTGTTTTTGGTAAGAATACAACATTGAAAATTTTAAATTTTTACTGCCATTTAACATGGGATTTTCTTCCCCTAAATATTTGTTGCAATCATTGGAAACACTTGCTATTTCAGGTCAGAGTGGTGCAGGCAACAACTGGGCTAAGGGTCATTACACTGAAGGTGCTGAATTAGTAGACTCTGTACTCGATGTTATCCGCAAGGAAGCCGAGAAATGTGACTGTCTTCAGGGCTTCCAATTGACACATTCCCTTGGTGGTGGTACTGGATCTGGCATGGGCACTCTTCTTGTATCTAAAATTCGTGAAGAATTTCCAGACAGAATAATGAATACTTTCTCTGTTGTCCCATCTCCTAAGGTATGTAAAGTGGCTATTTAAAGTTATTCTTTGAAAATTGTGGATTTACTTTACATTTGCTTTTACTCTTTAAAGAAATTAAAATTTCCTCTTAGCCCTTCTCCACAGAATGCATGTCGAAAGTTTTCCACTATTAGTCTTTTAGATGTAAACTAATTGCTTACAAAAATTTAATTTGTTCCAATGAATATTGGACCAAAGTTTAGAAACTTAAATTCCCTAAAGATTCCTCAAATCAGGTGAGAGGGATCTTGATTTAGGGAAGTCAATCCTTGGTGCTGTGAAACTCAAAAAGGTAAAGGTAAATCACAGGGTTTAGTGCTCCCTCCATTAACTAATTTAAAAGCATTTAAGACAATATGGAAGGGTAGTGCACAGAAATTCATAGACTTGGACCTTGCATGTTAATCATTGCTGTAATGTTAATCATTGCTGTAATGGCTAGGTCTGCTAGTAATATTTGGTTTAATCTGAATAACCAGGCTGCTGTTTGCATGCATAAGATAAGATTTCGTTCGTATTTTTAACCCCGGAGGGTTAGCCACCCAGGATAACCCAAGAAAGTCAGTGTGTCATCGAGGACTGTCTAACTTATTTCCATTGGGGTCCTTAATCTTGTCCCCCAGGATGCGACCCACACCAGTCGACTAACACCCAGGTACCTATTTGCTGCTAGGTGAGCAGGACAACAGGTGTAAGGAAACGTGTCGAAATGTTTCCACCCGCCGGGAATCGAACCCGGGCCCTGTGTGTGTGAAGCGGGAGCTTTAGCCACCGGGCCACCAATCCATGTGCACCATGATCCATTTGATCAGGAACTGACACTTGCCCATCTTCAAGGGAGGTTTTGATGTGAGAGGCTCGTAAGCCAAGGGATGGGACTTGTATTCCCATTCATATTCCCATTCCTTGGTTTGAACTAGATTTCTTCCCTCTGAATATTACCTTGACAGCCAGGGTAATTTTTCTGTTTTTTTTTTTTTTGGGGGGGGGGGGGAAGTATCCTGCGCCCTTTAAACTTAATTATAAAGCACTTGCATTTTTCATCCAAGCTGCTTGTTTTCATAGGAAGTAGCTGTATAGCCCTTGTGGCTTAGCGCTTCTTTTTGATTATAATAATAATAATCATAGGAAGTAGTGTATGCGTGAAAACTTGGCTCTAGCATTGTAAGTATTGTATAACAAGTTACAGCCAAAAGGGTCAGGACAAAGTTACCAATCTAGGTATTGGTCGTGAAGGTTAACTACATTTTCCAGATTGGGGTTTTTTTTACATGTGGGTTTTTAGAGTAACGTTCTATTTAAGTTAATTGACTGAGGATAATCATTGACTTTTCATCAGTTTTGAAGATTCTGGTTATTCAGTCTAATTTAAATTTTGCTACGATAGTGTTCTTAGGAAAATCTTTCGACAATTCCCAAAAACTTTAGTCTGTCTATTGATGCAAATGAAATTTGTGATCCACTAGAATACTTTGTATTGGCTTGGAGATTTACTGTCCTCTATGGATGCCAGTCATACAAATTCTAATATCTTGAGTGTTTCACTTGGCAGCTTTTACTGTTCACTATTCTACTCTAGCTTAAATATCTGGCCTTTCCATAATGATTTGAAGTTATTCATGTGCATAGCTGTATAATCCTCTGGGTTTAGCGCTTCCCCCTTGATTATAATAATAATGTGCATAGTTATCCCATAGCTAGTATTTTAATTAGCTGCCTTTTGCAAGACCTTTTTCAGATTAGTTCTTATGATATGGCTTACTACTACTATAAATATACCCCTCAAGGGAGGTTCCTTGATACCAGTGAGCAGCTCTTGATTTAGGGAATTGGATCTGTGCTCAGATTGTCTGAATACCTTCCAACCCCCCAACCCCTTGCACTATAATCCTATGGGTTTAGCACTCTCCCATATGAATATAATAGGGCAAATTAAAATTGCTCTGTTTTTTCCCTTGATACTTTTAAAATTTCCTGCAGTACTTGTCAACGGAGGTTCCTTCGTTCTGGTGAGGAGCTTCCCTTTGGATCAAACCTAAATACCTTCGATGCTCCCAGTAGGTGTAGTGCCCACCATGAATAACTATTCTCGTTGCATTTGCCTCTCATTTCTCTTAAAGGATGCCAGTATCACATTTATGGGTAACTTAAAATATTCTGGTAACCCTTTTTTTTTTCCCCCATTTTCAGGTATCTGATACTGTGGTAGAACCCTACAATGCAACCCTATCAATCCATCAGCTTGTTGAGAACACAGATGAAACCTACTGTATCGATAATGAGGCACTATACGATATCTGCTTTAGAACACTCAAACTCCAGAACCCCACTTACGGCGACCTTAACCATCTCGTTTCTCTTACAATGTCTGGTGTGACAACATGCTTCAGATTTCCAGGTCAGCTGAATGCTGATCTAAGAAAGCTGGCTGTCAACATGGTACCCTTCCCTCGTCTTCACTTCTTTATGCCTGGATTTGCTCCTCTCACTGCTCGTGGATCTCAACAGTACCGTGCCCTTACAGTCCCAGAACTCACTCAACAGATGTTTGATGCAAAGAACATGATGGCAGCCTGTGACCCCAGACATGGGCGTTATTTGACAGTTGCTGCTATCTTCCGTGGTCGTATGTCTATGAAAGAAGTTGACGAGCAGATGTACAATATCCAGAATAAGAATTCCTCATTCTTCGTAGAATGGATTCCCAACAATGTTAAGACGGCAGTTTGTGACATTCCTCCTCGTGGTATCAAAATGGCCTCTACCTTCATTGGAAACTCTACTGCTATTCAAGAACTTTTCAAACGTGTTGGTGAGCAGTTCACTGCTATGTTCCGGCGAAAAGCTTTCCTTCATTGGTACACTGGAGAAGGTATGGACGAGATGGAATTCACAGAAGCCGAATCTAACATGAATGATTTGGTATCTGAATACCAGCAGTACCAGGAAGCCACCGCAGACGATGAAGCAGAATTCGAAGAGGAAGGTGAAGTCGAGGGAGAATATGCCTAAGAAAAACTTTTAAAATTGGTCAACTTTTAAACTTTCTTTACTTTAGTTGATCGGTGTACATTCCTAATTTAAAATGTACAAGTCTAATGCGAACAAATTTTCTTCTATTTCTTTCTATTTTTACGTAATATGATTTTTAGCACAGACTGTAGTTTTTCTCAACCACTGAATTGACCTAACCCCTCAAGGAAGGTTCCTTGATGCTGGTGAGGGGCTCATGATCAAGGGAATTGGATCTGCTCTAGTTCCCTGAATACTCCCCCCACGGGCTGTATAATCCTTTGGGTTTAGCGTTTCCTTTATAATGAATTTGCCTAAATGTGCACTGCTTAATTGGGTCAGTGCTGTATGACCCTTGTGGGTTTAGCACTGGCAGAAAAAAAATAAGTCGGTTGTCAATGAGAGTCCGGGTGGCCCTGATAGCTTTACCCAAGGGATTCAGGCCAGTGATCCAACTCTATCCTCAAACCAAATATGAACCCTAAAAATGGCTGGGTGGAACAACTAAGATGTGCATATGAGCATTGACAGCGCTGTATTACCCTAACGGGTTTAGCGCTTGGTTATGGTGTCTTAAATACTAGCATTGTAGTGCACAGTAGTTAAGTGAGGAATTGCAGTTCAAGATTTAGAAATGGGGGCACTGGCAAATGTATGAGTATAGTTAAGCAGTAGAGGCTTTTAAATAATGCTCTGTTGAACCTATTAGCAAAAGTAGGCCCTAGATTTGTCACTGGTTAAATATTCGTAGATAGGTGTAAAGGAAGCGAGTGCCATAGTGTTGAATGGGATTAAAGAGTTCGAAGTCTGTTTATACCTACATTTCTTGTGGATTCTAAAAAGTTTGAGGGGGTATAGAATAAAGTATTACGAAAAAATTTTGGACAGTCTTGTCATAAGATTGAATTTCAGATTAAAGTGGAAAGAGGGGTGGATTGTTCAGCAAGAGGTTAACCATCCATGGACGCAAAGGAGGATTGAGATAACGAACACTAGGTATGAAGCATGGTTAAATGTTACATCGAGGAGGCAGTGGAGATGGGTGGTGATTATTATGCAGAGGACGAGTGGTTTGGAAAAATTGGATTAGGATGTTTAATCTTAAGGTGGGCGGGGTGTAGAGAGCGTTCTGAGGTTTTGAACGCTAGGGCTTGGCCATCAAATCTTGAGTTAGTTGTGGAGGAATTTTTTTTTGGGGAGTATAAGGGTAGCGTCAGATAGTCCTGGAGGTGGGGAGTACTGTGCCTGCACTCTGGGTTAGAGGTAGCTGTCTGGAAGTAAAGTGCATCTTTGTCTTATCTGGGTACACAGCCATTGATTACTGCAGGCCTAATCACATGGAAGGAAGGTGCTGCAATCTATTGTTAAATAATTTTACAACCGAAGACTCCAACTACAGAGAATTTTACAGGTTGCACCACGAATTCCAAGCTTCAGTGATAACCTATGAACTTAACAAGCTAAAGACCCACAAGTAGCAGAGTTCACATGTACAATTGCTTGCTAATATCAGCTATGATTAAACTTACAAAAATTTCAGAGACGATTTAATCTTCGACCCTGCCTGGACTAATATAAAAGCGTGAATAATCACAAGACAGGCTACGGATAACAACCCCACCTTCATAGCCAACGTGTAAATTACCACTCGAAACTAGCAAGATGTCTCCAAGAGCATAAATAACTTTATCTATCAACACAGGTGCCTCGGAACAATGGTCTTTCGGCAAGCTGTGCTGGTTTGAATTCTGTTCGTTGTGACATTTTGTATTTGTTTATACACTATTTGCACCCCCATAAATATATATTAGTCATGTCGAATAGGTATAATCGGTCAATTAGCAAGATCTCATTTAAAATTGTCTTCTAAAATTTTCTCTTACGTATTTAAAGATACATTTTTTTTCACCTAAAGTCGGTACCTGACCAGCCGGGCTGTGGCTCGTACGTTGGTTTGCGTGCAGCCAGTAGTAACAGCCTGGTTGATCAGGCTCTGATCCACCAGAAGGCCTGGTTACAGACCGGGCCGCGGGGGCGTTAACCCCCGGAACTCTCTCCAGGTAATAAAAATTGATTTTGTACCCAAAGAACCTTAGAAAACTTACCTGACCTTATTATAAGCGCAATTCAGTTTAGCCTAATCCAGCTAAATATATAAGTTTACAATAAGCATACACAACGAAATATATTTTAGTTAGATTCAGAATGATTTTTGCGAAATTATTGCATGCACAAATTTTAGCTTGCCTTATTTGGCAAGAAGTGCGTTGCTATTTAAGCCAAAATCGCAAGTTTTACTTATTCGGCACAATTTTGGCTTAAAATAGCAATGCTCTTCTTGCCAAATAAGGCAAGCGAAAATTTGTGTATGCAATAATAATTCTGAACCAAACGAAACTAGCACTTTCCCGACACTACTCAAGACAGCAAGGGTTACACCAATACACAAAGGTGGTGACCCCACATGTAAACAACTATAAGCAAGTCAAAATCTTCGAGAAACTCTTGCACAAGAGATTATATTCGTTTATAACAGTTCAAAGCATACTCAACCCCTGCCAATTTGCCTTCGGAAAAAATAAAAACACAAACGATGCAATTGTAAAAATGCTAGATCTGCTTTACACAGCACTGGAAAATAAGGAATATCCATTAGTACTTTTTATTGACCTAGGAACGGCTTTTGACACAGTAGACCACAGCACCCTACTCCACAAACTTTACCATTATCGTGTAAGAGGCCACGCACTTGCATATTTCAAATCCTACCTTGCTAATAGGCATCAGTATGTCACCATTAAAGACCTCATCAACACGATCACTTGATACTGGAGTGCATGTTATCTCCCACCCCAATATTGCCACACTCGACACCATTGTTAATGGGAAGCTACTAAAAATATCTATTTGGATGACAGCCAGTAAATTTACACTTAACACTGACAAAACCTATATTATGTTTGGTAACAGAACAGGTGTTGCACAATTTAACATTAAGATCGACAACACTCTTATTGGAAAACATATTATTCCTAGGTCTGCACCTCGACGCCAACCTTAATTTCAGCACTCGTGTGTGTAAGTACCGGCGAACCTCTAATGAATGAATGAAGCACTCGTATCCAACAAAAAAAGTATCCAAAACTGTTGGGATCCTCTCCAAGGTAGTTACTACGTGCCACAATCAGCCCTTCTCACTATACTATTCACTCGTCTATCCCTACCTCACCTATGCTATTTGTGTTTGGGGTTCAACTGCAGCAACACACCTAAACCCAATAATAACCCAACAAGAAGCTGCAGTATGAATAATCATGCAATCCAATCCCAGGCATCCCCCCCCCACTCTTCATAGATCTAAACTTAGTCACTGTATAGAACATCACACTTACTACTATGCAACCTACATTTACAGAACCTTAAATTCCAATATTAACCCTAACCTAAAACACTTTCTTGATAGTTGTGACAGGACCCACAGGTACAAAAATCTCTATGACATTCCCCGTGTCCGGCTAAACCTATACAAAAATTCAATGTACATAAAAGAACCTAAAATCTGGAACACCCTACCTGCAGACACAGTCATCACTTTCAAAACTACCGTTAGAAAACATCTCCCCGACACACCCCACCGTCAGCTAACTACATGAAAACACACAACAAAACCTAGACCTCCCCTCGATATCTGTGATTCCCCACAATTCACACTTACACTCGCCCAATTGACAATAAACATAGAAATACGCAATAAAACTTTTACCTAATGAATCTTAAACTAGTCATAAGTTTGCCTGTGATATTCCAATATAGGAGCTTCAATATAAACAAGACAAAACCCATTCACATTGCTAAATTTACGAACTGTAATGCAGTTACTTAGCCTTAATATCAACATGCTAATTAAATAATCAACTACCTCATTTTGTGATTTTACTAATAAGCATAAGTCACCTTATCTAATTTTCTTATTTACTATTGTTTGCTTAAATATTAGCTGAATCGATACTTTCTCTGTCCATATTACTATTTTTTTTAATACTATCAATTGATATTACTTACTAAAATTAATAATTACCATTTTTACTATCAATACAATTTACTCTAACATTTTTGACATCATTTAATAACCATTGCTTGTCTAATTACCTTAACCAGTTTTAATACCACATTTACTAAGAGTACTCTTAATTACCTTGTACTGCCAAATAACCTCAAGTATAACTACCAGTGCAATTTTGAAACAAATAAACATTACTTTTTCACTTATTTTGTAATCATTATTACTTACTAAAATTTTATTAAACACCATATTTACTACCAGTCAATTTTACTTTTGTACATTAATCATTATTTTATACTTCCCATAACATTTTGTTGCCAAATTTCCAAGTTTGTATATTCAACTCCAATCTTTATATTATCCTTTGTACCTGTGTACCTGTCTACCATCTTACTATCATATTATAACCAAGACATTGCCATTGTTATTTTTTACTTATTATTCTTTTGGTACTTTAATTTGTGAATTTTATTTTGTCAATTTAAATCTAGTTATACTCTTGATCTTGTCAACAACCCATACCAGACCCTAGTGCAATTGCAAGTACCATTTCAATTTGTATTTTTATATTTTAAGTTTATATTATAAGCCCTATTCTAAGATTGTTTTCATATCTTAGTGACTATATTGTGTGTGCAATTAGTGTATATTTCAATTATATTATTGTTCAAGGCCCTTAACTATCTTTTGCTAACTAGTACCAACTACCTCATATATTTTTTTTTCTACTTTTTTTTATTATTTTGCTACCTTAACTTGCATAATTTATCTTGTCAACTTGAATCTAGTTATACTCTATTTCTTGTAAACAACTTATATAACACAATTGAGAGTCTTGTGCCTTTTTTATATCATTAGATTAAACTCAGTTGTACTATAGCTCATTCTAACTCGATACATAGTCAATACCAAATTCATTATATTAGACCATAGTGTAATTACTAGTGAGAGTCTGGTGCTATTTTTAATTTGTATTTTTATATTATTAGATTAAACCTAGTTGTACTATAGCTCATTCTAGCTCAATACATAGACTATACCAAAGTCATTACATTAGACCTTAGTGCAATTACAAGTAAGAGTCTTGTGCCATTTTTAAATTGTATTTTTATATTATTAGTTTATACCTAGTTGTACTTTAGCTCATTCCAGCACAACACATAGACAACACCAACTCCATTATGTGTATTAGTGACTATACTCTACATGACCAAAATACTATAGCTATACACTTGTCCAAACTTCCCACCACTACGGATATCAGTACTAAAACTCAACCCACAACTCAGGATATAAATAACCATAATTTAAACCTAGAAGATGATTGATCACGTTGACCCTGATCTAAACCTCCATAATCTGACACACAATCAAAACCTATTGGAAAGTAACTGCCTTTACTACACAGCATCACAAGCCAGCACTATCCTAAACAATGCTAAAAGTCTATCAGTACTTAACTACAACATTAGGTCCTTAAGCAAGCACTATGATGACCTCCTGGCACTCCTTGAATCACTAAAGACACCCTTCTCCTCCATTATTCTTACTGAGACCTGGCTTAAGCAGGACACAATAGATATCTACCCTATACCAGGATACACAGCAATCCACAACTGCAGACCATACCAAGTTGGGGGTGGTATTGCAATCTATTACTCTAACCAATTATCTTGTATTAGCACCACTTGCTTTAGTGATGAATATGGAGAATACATTTTTGCTAATTTTACTGTACAAAATCTTAAGACGCCTATTACAATCGGTGCCATTTACCGGATACCCCACACAAACATCCCAAATTTCAGTGAGAAACTAAAGGCACTAATAACAAACAGACAAATGAATAAGCACCACCTTCTCTTAGCTGGAGACTTCAACATCAACCTTGGCCTACTAGATGATCAGCCTGTAACTGATTTCATCAACAATATGAACAACACACTTCTCATACCAACAATAACTAAACCAACCAGGCTCACTGAAACAAGTGCAACCATAATAGACCATATATGGACCAATATACTAGCCCCCCTTAAATCAGGGATAATCACAGATAGCACTACAGACCACTACCCTACCTTCCTCTTGACAAACATTAGTAAACCACCACTTGAATACAACAAAGTTTCATTTAGACTCCATGATGAGGCCTCAATAAGGAAGTTCACAGCTGACCTAGAGACTGTTGACTGGCCTACAGAATTCTCCAAGGCCAATGGTATTGACGACTGGACAGACATTTTTCTTAACAAATTACTTAGACTATACAACAAACATTGTCCTATAAAAACGAAACAGATCACAAACAAACGGCTTGGTTGCCCATGGCTAACCAGCACCATTCTGAAATCCATTAATAAGAAACACCAATATGAAAAGCAATAGTGACAGGGCTTAATACACAAAGATATTCTTAAACACTATTCATCAGTCCTCACCAAAGTAATAAAGAAAGCCAAACAACTATACTACTCCAGTAGATTCACTGACACAAGAGGAGATATAAAAAAGACCTGGAAAACACTCTCTCAGATTCTAGGGACCCACAAACTGAAAAAAAACCAAGAATATTGCCCTAACTAAACCTAATGAAACACCACTGCATCCCACTGACACAGCTAACAAGATAAACGACTTCTTCTCAACCATAGGTTCTAATCTCGCCAATAAAATCCCACGCACCAATGCCCATGCCGGGGACTACCTAGATGGGAATTTCCCAAATTCCTTCTATCTTGCTCCAACTGAGCCCATGGAAGTCACCGAGATTATAAAGTCACTTAAAAATAACTCAGGGAATCTGTCTCATGTCCCACCATTATTGTACAAGAGAGCGGCCCATGTCCTCTCTCATGCTATCTCATTACTTTTTAACAAGTCACTAGAAACTAGCACCTTCCCGAAACTACTCAAGACGGCAAGGGTTACACCAATACATAAAGGTGGTGACCCTACAGATTTAAACAACTATAGGCCAATATCAAACTTACCATTGCTATCCAAAATCTTTGAGAAACTCGTGCACAGGAGACTATAGTATTCATTTATTACGGCACAAAACATACTCAACCCCTGCCAATTTGGATTCAGGAAAAATAAAAGCACTAACGATGCAATCATAAAAATGCTAGATCTGCTTTACACAGCATTGGAAAATAAGGAATATGCACTAGGAATTTTTATTGACCTAAGAAAAGCTTTTGACACAGTAGACCACGGCATCCTACTCCACAAACTTGACCATTATGGTATAAGAGGCCATGCGCTTGCATATTTCAAATCTTACCTTACTAATAGGTATCAGTATGTCACCATTAAAGACACAGCATCAACAACACAGCCACTTGATACTGGAGTTCCGCAGGGAAGTGTCCTTGGTCCCCTGCTCTTCCTCATATACATCAATGATCTTCCAAACGTATCTCAACACCTGAACCCCATTCTCTTTGCTGATGACACGACTTATGTCATCTCTCACCCTTCTCTTGCCACCCTCAACACCATTGTTAATGAGGAGCTGATCAAAATATCGACTTGGATGACAGCCAATAAACTTACGCTTAACACTGACAAAACCTACTACATTATGTTTGGTAGCAGAGCAGGAGATGCACAAATTAACATTAAGATCGACAACACTCTAATTGCCAGGCATAATGAGGGCAAATTCCTAGGCCTATACCTCGACAACAACCTGAACTTCAGCACCCATATCCAACACATAACCAAAAAAGTATCCAAAACGGTTGGGATCCTCTCCAAGATACGATACTACGTGCCGCAAACTGCCCTTCTCACACTATACCATTCACTTATATATCCATACCTCACCTATGCTATCTGTGCTTGGGGTTCAACTGCAGCAACACACCTAAAGCCAATAATAACCCAACAAAAAGCTGCAGTAAGAATAATCACTAAATCTCATCCCTGGCAACACACCCCCCCACTCTTCATAGATCTAAACTTACTCCCTGTTCAGTACATCCACACTTACTACTGTGGAATCTACATCTACAGGACCTTAAATTCCAATATTAACCTTGACCTAAAACACTTTCTTGATAGTTGCGACAGAACCCACAGGCACAACACCAGACACAAACATCTCTATGACATTCCCCATGTCTGACTAAACCTTTACAAAAATTCAATGTATGTCAAAGGCCCTAAAATCTGGAACACCCTACCTGAAAATTCTAAAACTGCAGACACATTCATCACCTTCAAAACTACCATCAGAAAACATCTTATCTCCCTGATACACCCTGTCAACTAATTACACGAATACCACCTGGTGGTTAACACTTACACTCACTCACCCATTTGACCATAAACAGAAATATCAATCTCAATCTCAAAATAATGAATCTTAACTAGTCATAAGTTGGCCTGTGATACTCCAATACTGAAACTATGTATAGTGCCAAAACAAAAGCATTCACATTGCTAAACTCACAAACTAGTATTTAGTCACTTAGCCATAATACCAACTAACCTCATAATTTTGTAATATTTTAAACTTAAGATTTAATTTAAATCTGCCCGAAATGCCTAGCCATGCTAGGTGTTCCAGTGGTACACTCTGTAATTATTATTTTACTACATGTAAACCACACAATAAGCAAATTCTGTAAACTCAGCATTGTAATCCTTAAAGAGAATAAATTTTGAATTTGAATTTGAATAATCTGTACCAATACAGAGTTTTGAATTAATCTTAGTCTGCCCAAAATGCCTAGTCATGCTAGGTGTGATAGTGGTCCTCTCTGTAATTAGTATTTTATATGTAAACCACACAATATCCTATATGTAAACCCCGCATTGTAATCTTTATAGAGAATAAACTTGATTGACATTCTGTTTATTAAATTATTGTAAACTGTTCTAAAATATATTTAGTTGGATTAGGCTTAATTAAACTGTGCTTGTTATAAGATCAGGCAAGTTTTCTAAGGTTCTTTTGGTACAAAATTATTGGTTTTTATATTAACGTAAGTGAAAAAAGTACATATATGTTTAAATGTGCGAGAGAAAATTTTAGAAAGGACTTAATTTTAAATGAGTTCTTGCTAATTCACCAGTTTTACTTAATCGGCATGACATACATACATATATATGTACAATATCAATAAATAATAAATATAAATAAATATATATATATATATATATATATATATATATATATATATATATATATATATATATATATATATATATATATAATATATATCTATATATATATATATATATATATATATATATATATATATATATATATATATATATATATATATATATATATATATATATATATATATATATATATATATATGCCTCAATGCACCACCCACCTTCCCCCCCCCCCCTCATCAATTCTACAGTTCACCTCATTTTTCATATACCCACCCACTGACAAATATCTGAACACATTCACTCCCTCCTTCCAATCTGATATTCAAACTTACATTATCTAAATTTTGTTATTCTCATCACCTTACTCTTTCCTGCAGAGATTGAATGCTTGCTTCTTTATATGAGCTCTCAACCGGGAAAAGAATGAAAAGTTGCTACATAGTAGCATAAACTCAGGTGGTGAATATCATTGAGTTTCCCGAGTGCAGTTGAGGAGGAAAATTCAGTTCCTGTCTTATACTCATAATCTCTTGTAGGTTATCTTTGTTGTGATGTAGCTTTTGTTCTCATTTAATGACAGATCTCTTTTTTTGGCTTTCTTAGTGGAACATAATACAGACCCTGTAAATTTCTGTATTCAGCCTTTATTTTATTAACACATCAGCCGTTTCCCACCATCATTCACTCCATCATTGACTTGCCAGAGGCGTGATTACACTACAGTTATAAAATTGAAACAATTAACATCCCTCCTTCATAGAGTAGGCACTGTACTTCCCATCTCCAGGACTCAAGTTATGCCTGCCGGATTCACTGAATCTCTTCATGTTACCTTGCTCACACTCCAACAGTTCTTCGAGTCCTAAAATCTGCTTGTCTCCAACCTCCAACCTGTCCTAGGCCACCCTCTACCCAATCTTTCCCTCACTACAGATTTATATGCTCTCCAAGTCAATCTATTTTGTTCCATCCTCTCTACATGTCTGCACCACCTCAACAATCCTTCCTCAGCCCTCTGGATATACTTTTGGGAACCCCTCGCCTCCTAATTTCCAAACTATAGATTCTCTGCATTATATTCACACCACACATTGCCCTCAGACATGACATCCCTACTGCCTTCAGCCTTCTTGTTGCAACATTCACCACCCATGCTTCATACCCATATAAGAGTATTGGTATATCCTATGATATGTAAACCCAGCATTGTAATCTCTATAGAGAACAAACTTGATTTGATTTGATACTGTCATACATTCCCCTCTTTGCTTCCATGGATAATGTTCTTTTTCTCCACAGACTCCTTGGTGCACCACTCACCTTTTTCATCTTATCTTTCATAGACCTATCTGCTGACAGGTCCACTTCCAATTATTTGAATACATTCACCTCCTCCATATTCTCTCCCTCCAATCTGATATCCAATCTTTCGTTACCAATATTTTTTATCATCATCTTACTCTTTCCTATATTCACTTTTAGCTTCTTTCTTTTACATACCCTACCAAATTCATCCATCAATGTCTGCAACTTCTCTTCAGGATCTCCCAAAAGCACAGTGTCATTAGCAAAGAGCAACTGTGACAACTCCCACTTTGTGTTAGATTCTTTATCTTTTAACCCCACACCTCTTGTCAACACCTGAGCATTCACTTCTCTTACAACCCCATCTATAAATACAGTGGAACCTCGGTTTTTGAACTTACTCCATTCCAGGTCGTTCTAAAACCAAAACTTGCGCAAAATGAATCAATATTTCCCATAAGAAATAATGTAAATATAATTAATCTGTTCCGGACACCCAAAAATATTTACAAAAAATTAATTTTTTAAAGAATATGGCACTAATATCACTCTACAGCTTATTTATCTATCACAATTGATCTAATATGATATAATAAACAAAATAAATAACATAGAATCCCAAAATACACTCTAGAATGAATAAAATAGGTCATTATGTATGTGGCTAGTGGTGGCAGCGGCGGAGAATTTGTTTGGAGGCAGGACAAAATACTCCTTCAATATGACACTAATATCAATTCTATGGCTTATTTATCTATCACAAATGATCTAATATGACATAATAAACAACACTGATAACACAAACATATACTCTAGAATGACTATGTCATTACGTATGTGGAGTGGTGGTGGTGGTGTTGGGTTTATAGGGGCCACTGACAGCATAAGCCGTATATATAGTGTTGGTGGTGGCGGTGGTGTTGTCAGTGGCCCTATATACCTCAAACAACAATGGAGGAGTTAGTTTCGCGTTGTCATTTTCCTATCGCTTAACTTGCTACACTGTTAATGCTACACTTTATTGCTGGCTGGCGCTATAGCCTTTACTGACTCCTGCTGCTTTAGTATTGTACATATCGTAGCATCACTGAAGAAGGCACATTCTCCCCTCTCTCTCAGCCCTTTACCAATGGGCTGGCTGGCACTAGGAACTTTCTTTGGGCCCATGGTGGCTTATTTCACAGTCACAATTAATAAACAAGCACCAAAAACAAGGGACTATTACGAAATGTTTTGGAATGTGTGAAGTAATGCTCACTCAACCAGTGACAGAGGCAGATTGAGACACATAATGGTAGCGTCCCCAGGCAGGCGGATGCGTATAATACATCCGATTACCAGATCAAGGTCTGATATCTGGAACAAAATTGTGCACAATAAATGGTCCTAAAACCGAAACGTCCGATAACTGGAGCGTGCGAAAAACAGTTCCACTGTATAATGAACAACCATGGTGACATCACATATCCCTGTCTAAGGCCTATTTTTACTGGGAAACAATCTCCCTCTCTCCTAAATACTCTAACCCGAGCCTCACTATCCTTGTAAAACTCTTCACTGCTTTCAATAATCTACCTCTTATTCCATACATTTGCAACATTGCCCCCCTATCCACCCTATCATATGCCTTTTCCAAATTCATAAATGCCACAAAAACCTCTTTACCCTTATCTAAATACTGTTCACTTATAAGTTTCACTGTAAACACTTGGTCTGCTCACCCCCTACCCTTCCTGAAGCCTTGTTCATATGCTGTCCTGCTTTCCATCTTACTCTTAATTCTTTCAATAATAACTCTACCATACACTTTACCAGGTATACTCAACAGACTTATTTCCCTATAATTTTTACACTCTTTTGTCCCCTTTGCCTTTATACAAAGGAACTATGCATGCTCTCTGCCAATCCCTAGGCACCTTACCCTCTTCTATACATTTATTAAATAAAAACACTAACCACTCCAAAACTATACAGTGGACCCCCGGTTATCGGCCAACTCGGTTATCGGCGGGGTTTTCGGCGCTCAGTTATTGGCCGTTTGCTCAGTTATTGGCTGTTTTGGACACGTCCATCTGCCAGCTGGGGCAGCTTGTGCTTCAGTTTGGCTTTGTCTCTTGGTGGCTGAGGAAGCTTCTGCTCATACATCCAAACATTTAGCTTGTTTACCATTCTTTTTAGTGATTTTTCTTGCAGTGCAACTGTGAAATAAGTAACCATGGCTCCATGGTAAGGCTTGGGAGGGAGTGACTTCCAGAATTTTGAATTCTGCTTGGAGAAAACTGTGGCCAGATTGTGTCCAAGAGAAGGATTTTGAAGGGTTTGAGACTCACTGTGACCCTGACCCTGACCCTGCTGACCCTGTGGACTTTATTGTGTCTTTGGGGAAGTCCCTGGGGTTGGAGGTGAGTGGTGAGGATGTGGAAGAGCTAGTGGAGGACCACAGGGAAGAGCTTACCAACGAAGAGCTGCAAGAGCTTCAACATGAACAGCAACAGACTGCAGCTGAGGAACTTGCTTCAGAGGAGGAGGAGGAAGAGGGAGTGAAGGAGGTGCCTTCTTCAGAGATTAAAGAGGTGTGTGCAATGTGGACCAGGGTGCAGGCTTTTGTAGAGAAACACCAACCTGACAAAGCTGAAACAAGCCATATCTGCAACGTTTAATGACAAAACCCTGTCCCACTTCAGGGAAATCTTAAAAAGATGCCAGAAACAGAGCACTCTGGACAGTTATTTTGTGAGACAAGGGTCCAGTGACTCTCAAGCTGGTTCTAGTGGCATTAAAAGACAGAGAAGGGAAGTAACCCCAGAGAAGGCATTGCTACCTAGTCTTTATGGAGGGGGCTTCCCCTTCCAAACAATAACTCCTCCCTCTTTCCTCCTACCTATCTTCCAGAAGCCAGCATTAGCCTTCAATACAGGTATGTAATACTTACATAATTGTAAAAAAAATTATTTTTTTGTGAATACAGTGGACCCCCACTTAACGATCACCTCCCAATGCGACCAATTATGTAAGTGTATTTATGTAAGTGCGTTTGTACGTGTATGTTTGGGGGTCTGAAATGGACTAATCTACTTCACAATATTCCTTATGGGAACAAATTCGGTCAGTACTGGCACCTGAACATACTTCTGGAATGAAAAAATATCGTTAACCGGGGGTCCACTGTATTTTTGTTTGGAACGAATTAATTTTATTTCCATTAATTCTTATGGGACATATTAATTCGGTTATCGGCCATTTCGGTTATTGGCTGATGTTCAGGAATGGATTACGGCCGATAACCGGGGTCCACTGTATTTCCACTTACTTTTAACATTTATATCTTTATCCCATCATACCCAGCTGCTTTACCCCCCTTTCGTTCTATCCACTGCCTCGTGCACTCCTACAAGATGTTATTCCTCCTTGCCTTATACACGAAATCACAACTCCCCTACCCTCATCAACTTTTAACAATTCCTTAAAATATTCCCTCCATCTTCCTGATACCTCTAACTCTCCATTTAATAGCTCTCAACTATTTTTAATTGTAAAATCCATTTGTTTCCTAGGCTTTCTCAACTTATTTATCTCACTCCAAAACTTTTTCTTATTTTCAACAAAATTTGTTGATAACATCTCACCCACTCTCTCATTTGCTATCTTTTTACATTCTCTTAACCTCTCTTTTTCTTTACATATACTTCTTCTTCTACTTTGTAAAAAAAAACTCTCATATGCTAACTTTTTCTCTCTTACTACTCTCTTTACCTCATCATTCCACCAATTGCTCTTCTTCCCTCCCACACCCACTTTCCTGTACCACAAACTTTTGTTGAACACTCTACCACTACATTCTTAAATCATACATCTTCAGCCCCATTGCCTATACTCTCACTAGCCCATCTATCCTCCAATAGTTGTTTATATCTTACCCTAACTGCCTCCTTTAGTTTATAAACCTTCACCTCTCTCTTACTTGCTTCTTTCATTTTCCTTGTATCCCATCTACCATTTACTCTCACTGTAGCTACAACTAAAAAGTGATCTGATATATCTGTGGCCCCTCTATAAACATGTACATCCTGAAGTCTACCCAACAGTCTTTTATCTACCAATACAGAGTCCAACAAACTACTGTCATTACGCCCTATGTCATATCTTGTATACTTACCTATCCTTTTAAAATATGTATTACCTATTACCAAACCCCTTTCTACACAAAGTTCAATCAAAAGCCACCCTTATCATTTACACCTGGCACTCCAAACTTACCTACTACATCCTCTCTAAACATTTCTCCTACTTTAACATTTAGGTCCCCTACCACAATTACTCTCTCACTTGGTTCAAAAGTTCCTACACACTTGTTTAACATTTTCCAAAATTTCTCTCTCTCTCTTCTCTACACTCCTTTCTTCTCCAGTTACATACACACTTATTATGACCCACTTTTCACATCCATCCCTTATTTTAATCCACATAATTCTTGAATTTATACATTTATTCCCTGTTCTTCTTTCATAACTGATCCTTCAACATTATTGCTACCCATTCCTTAGCTTTAACTCTCAGATACTCCTGACTTAATCACATTTCAGCCTATATATGCACTAATGTGGGTTTAGGTTGTTTAAGCCCATTTCCCAGGGGACATCTCATAGTATTTATGGCAATCCCAATTAATTCTCTGGTTGTTGAAGTTAAACCAGCTGAAGACATTCTTTGCAGCTATTTGGAAATACAGTTTTCTAAACTTTTCATGTGAAAATCTGAAAAAAAAAAAAAAAAAAAATCTAGATGAGAAGGCAAGGAAAATAGCATGAGTACATACAGTAATAGTCATAGAACAATTTCTAAATTAGAAATCATAGGGGACAGCAATGTTATGGATAGTTACTTTTTAAATGAAAGCATTGACTCAGTGTAATATATTTTGGGATAAGCTTGTTTCTATGTTGTCATGCTGTACAATTTCTGCCAACATTAGCTCAAATGATATTTTTTGCTAGGTAAGATCAGTAAACCTTCAATATAATGGATTTTTGAAAAGACTGGTAAAATCAGCTGGGCAAATTGTACTTTAAGCTCATTTAATTCTATGCTTACTGCAGTATATCTTTAAACTGTATCCAGTAATATATCAAGCACAGACACTCTGACAGTCTTCCCTATTAGCCCATTTATGGACAGTTGTCTGAAGCTTCCCACAGTTCAGTTCAATAATTTGATTTATGCAAATTAGAAGTGACAGGTTATTATATATGTATTCTAAGAGTCACACAGCTTTCAACTGACAGAAATATAGTAGCAATTTAACCCCTAAATTATGGGAGGTCGTGTATTGCTGGTTACCACTTTTTGTAGAAAAAATTAGAAATACTTTTTCTAATTAGAACTACAAAAAAGGAAAATGAAATACAAAAATACTTATCTTTTAATGGGGTGGTAACGTTGGCAAAAAATGATCACTAAGTGGCAGCACTGGTGTATTATTACATTCATGGGGGAGTGCTAAACCTGTAGGAATCATAGTGCATAGGGAAATGGGAGGCATTCAGGTTTGATCCAAGGAAAGGAAGCACAGGCTCAATTCCATGAATCAAAAGCCCATCACCATCATAAAGAATGTCCCCTGAGGGGGGAACAGTGGCATAAATGAACAGAGTATACTCATGTCTGAGATTTAGTTTTTCAATGTCTACTGCTGTTTCTTGGGATATTAGATGTGTGAAATGATATGCATAGCACCCTATAGCCCCAAATGGAATATATGATACAAACTGATACAAGTAGGTGAGTACAAGGTCATCTTTTCATGTTATTACAATTGTTTCAAGGTGTAATACTCCTTGAAACATGGGTAGGAGCAGAGTGGCTACAGTGTGTTAGTCCAACAGCAGCAGCTGCTAGTGGTACATCAGGTTCTGGTTGCAATGGATATGATGTATTACTAAGACCAGTATCTGCATAATTATTTTTATTATCTCCTCCCAAATAAACAGCTTTTTGAGATGCTTTCTAAAAATAATAAAAATGTAATTGAGTTCAACTCTAAACCACCCCACCTTTGACACAGACTCCCTCTTTGACCTTCTATCAACTACCACTTTATTACACTAACTGATATTTTTTTCTTTAACACTCCTCACTACCCTTACTGTTTCTGCCTCTTGCATACTCCTAGCCCTCGCATTACATTACACCTTCAGCACACCCTACGGCACTGTATGACCTTTGTGGGTTTAGCAATAAGTTTTGAATGTAATAATAATAATTATAATAAGAACCTCTAAACCTCAAGCAGTTAGGTTTTTCCATAGAAGAGTGAAGCAGTACACAAAACACTACTAGACTGTGGGTGTGGTGTTGTGGTCATGTGTTACTGAGGCAGTGTTAGCTATGACATGGTGTGTGGACCCACATGGACCAGTTTCCTAAGCATCAGTTGGTGGTAAGTGTTCCAAACAGTTGAGCAGAGGGCTAAAATGGCAGCAAGGGGCATATTTGAAAGCACAGAAATTATGCATAAATATAAGTCATGCACTCTTTGATCCCCACTGTAAATCTGTTGCACAGTTAAAGGGTTCAAAATAGTAAAACTACTGAAAATATTTAGGAAAATACTGTCTTACCTTCAGTAAAGATCTTAGAGTGCACCAAAATTCTCCAGTTATGTCAAGACTGTCCAAGAACACAGCAGCATCAAATGACCACACAGGTTTATGCTATTCTGAATATAATAATAAAAGAAAAAAGTAAATTAATAGATTTATTTATTTAATGAGTTCCAGACACTTTTTCTCAAAAAGTTCTCAGTAAAACATAGGTATGTCTTCAAAGATGCTGTTATTAAATATAAGGTTGTAAAAAACATTGTACACTGTTATGGATTACATCATCAGAGCTAAACACTCCTCACCAAGGTTTATTCCAGCTAGTGCAACTACTAGCATTATGCATATCTTATGTTGCTCAAAAAAATGTATCATGATGTTAATACAAAATTACCTGAAAAGATTAATATTCATACTTGTATGATATTACTGTAGAAACTATGCCAGTGTTCCAGAGAGCTGGAATAAAATCCTTTCAGCTGGGAGAGACTTCTAATAGGATTTCTCTAGAGATAAAAATTTGTCACTAACAAGTTCTTAAGTACTGTAACTAGTCTTGCAAAAATGCCATAACTAGGTTTTATAAAAGTATCCTGAGTATGCTTCAAAGTACAGTAAATGAAAAAGTTTTACATCATTATGGATTCAGTCTAGTACGATATATTTAACTTAGATGCAAGTGGCTACAACACTGAGTTTACTTCCAAAATTAGCTGTAAAAAAATGCTCATAAAGTTGGCTAAATTACCTCAAGAGGGGTAAACTAAGTTATGTGATGGAAATAATATGTACTAATGGAAGTGTTCCCTTGCATTGCTTTATTTTTCTTACTGTATGGTGTTAAGTAAGAATGATATAATTATTTACACACAAATTTGTCTACTATGGACATGGATAGACAGTAAAGCCTCAGTTTAACATACCCCTGTGCAAGGAATTTCAGATAAAACAGCTAAATACTCTGGCTGGTCAAAAGTCAGCAAGTCTGCTGCAGGAAGCAGGGACCTATAGTAGATTTATCAATGCAGTGGATCAGGTCCATTGCATTGTACATCTGTCCATACAGGTGTCCAATCACAGTAGACCAAGTCTACTTCATTGCAGATATATCTGGTATGGGTCCTGAGTGCGCAGGGAAACTACCTCAGTTTGTCAAGTGTGTTTTTGTCTGGGTGTATGCTCACATTCTATCATCATTCAGTCTCCAGTTTTCCTTAGATTTACAGTGTTTATCATTATTGTTTTTAATATAAAGCAGTTATTAACAACAGCCTCTAAAGCAAGTGAAGGTACTAAGAAAAAGTACAAATCTGAGTGTTAAGCAGAAACTTTAACTAATAAGGAAGGTGGAATCTGGAGTCTCCTCAACTATCTACTGAACCAATTACATCTCCCACAACATCTACAGCTCCTCTTACTCAGAATAAGTTATAACTCACAAAATTGCAACAACACAGCTGCAGTCATATTATGATTTCATGAGTCATGATGGCAGCTTTGAGGTGATTTGAGCTAGATTGCCACAACCACACTGGTGTGGGATTCATCTGTAAATCCCTGCATTTATAGTCACAGTGGGGCCCATGCTAAATTCCCTCTGGTGTACAGAAATATACTTAATTGGATGAATATTATTCGAGCCAGCTGGCCTGTGAGTTTTAGGACTTGCTTGCCATGGGTTCAAACTTCACCCATTCTGTGATTTGATTAATAGATTATACTGAGTCATCACTAAAAAACATGGGAATAAAGTAAGAAAAGTAAGAAAAAAGTAAGAAAAGTAAGAAAAATTACTGTATTGTGCTAATTTAGTCTTGGCATGTTCAGCAGTGTCATCAGAGAAGCACACTACTGTCAGTCCAATGCTTTGGGCATTTGTCAGTGTCTGGCAGCCCGCTGAGGCAACAAATTTTCATTAAAGATGTAGCTTCTCCCATAAGTCTGTTACACTGAGGTATCACTGTAATTATAATCAGTACTATGAAAAAATATGAACCTTATACTGTACCTGGTGTGAAAAATTCAATCTCGATAGGTTCCCTTGCCTTTCTTTAAATATGAACTAAAAGCTGAGAAGTTTAAGTCAAATATACTTGTATTACCAATCATTACATAAGAGAAAAGGTTCACACACATCTTTATTTAATAATACACAAATAACCTGCACTTAGGAGAATGAAACTTATAAAAATATTTGGTCTGACTTGGACCATTAACAAAATGGACCAAAATGTTGTCATATGGTTCAGTCTCCTAAGTGCGGGTTATTTTTGTATTTTTCCAGCCACAGTATTCTGACTTTTTATTATTTATTTAATATTCAACTTAAAAAAAAAAGTCTGTTAAAAATAACGAGTCTTTTAATAAAAAAAATGAGTGAGCTGCTAAATACCTTACACTTATGCAGCATAAACACACACATTCTCATAAACATGATCAGTTTTCCTTGACCTGACAACTAAAGTACTGTACAAAGAATGCTTCAGAAGTACAGCAGTCTTCAGTGTGTCATATCTGTGATCTGACCTTTGGTTTCTACTTAGCTAATTTATGTTCTACAATTACCCTGGGAAATGTGACAATCTGATAAAACACACACACACAAAAAAAAATGTACATAAATTGACATGAAATTATGCCCCCTCCACTAATGATGTTTGTGATATTCCTCATTCCATTACAAATTATCTATGTATAAATATATATTCTTCTTTCAATGCACCGACCATATCCCACTGAGGCAGGGTGGCCCAAAAAGAAAAATGAGTTTCTCTTTTTAACTTTAGTAACGTATACAGGAGAAGGGGTTACCAGCCCCTTGCTCCCGGCATTTTAGATTCCTCTTACGACACACATGGCTTATGGAAAAAGAATTCTGTTCCACTTCCGCATGAAGAATAAATATATATATATATATATAATGTGTGTGTGTACTCACCTATTTGTGGTTGCAGGGGTCGAGTCACAGCTCCTGGCCCCGCCTCTTCGCTGATTGCTACTAGGTCCTCTCTCTCCCTGCCCCATGAGCTCTATCATACCTCGCCTTAAAACTATGTATGGTTCCTGCCTCCACTACATCACTTTCTAGGCTATTCCATGGCCTGACTACTCTATGACTGAAGAAATACTTCCTAACATCCCTTTGATTCATCTGAGTCTTCAACTTCCAATTGTGACCTCTTGTGTCTGTGTCCCATCTCTGGAACATCCCGTCTTTGTCCACCTCGTCTATTCCGTGCAGTATTTTATATGTCGTTATCATGTCTCCGCTGACCCTCCTGTCCTCCAGTGTCGTCAGGCCGATTTCCCTCAACCTTTCTTCATAGGACAATCCCCGTAGCTCTGGGACTAGTCTTGTTGCAAACCTTTGTGTGTGTGTGTGTGTGTGTGTGTGTGTGTGTGTGTGTGTGTGTGTGTGTGTGTGTGTATATATATATATATATATATATATATATATATATATATATATATATATATATATATACAGTGGACCCCCGCTTAACGATCACCTCCAAATGCGACCAATTATGTAAGTGTATTTATGTAAGTGCGTTTGTACGTGTATGTTTGGGGGTCTGAAATGGACTAATCTACTTCACAATATTCCTTATGGGAAAAAATTCGGTCAGTACTGGCACCTGAACATACTACTGGAATGAAAAAAGTTCGTTAACCGGGGGTCCACTGTATATATATATATATATAAATATATAATATATATATATATATATATATATATATATATATATATATATATATATAAATATATATATATATATATATACTATACAGTGGACCCCCGCATAACGATCACCTCCGAATGCGACCAATTATGTAAGTATATTTATGTAAGTGCGTTTGTACGTGTATGTTTGGGGGTCTGAAATGAACTAATCTACTTCACAATATTCCTTATGGGAACAAATTCGGTCAATACTGGCACCTGAACATACTTCTGGAGTGAAAAAATATCGTTAACCGGGGGTCCACTGTATGTATGTATGTATGTATGTATATATATATATATATATATATATATATATATATATATATATATATATATATATATATATATATATATATATATATATATATATATATATATATATATATATATATATATATATATATATATATACAGTGGACCCCCGGTTAACGATATTTTTTCAATCCAGAAGTATGTTCAGGCGCCAGTACTGACCGAATTTGTTCCCATAAGGAATATTGTGAAGTAGATTAGTCCATTTCAGACCCTCAAACATACACATACAAACGCACTTACATAAATACACTTACATAATTGGTCGCATTGGGAGGTGATTGTTATGCAGGGGTCCACTGTATATATATAGTGCCGAATATGTAAAACTGGTCATTTAGCAAGAACTCATTTAAAATTAAGTCCTTTCTAAAATTTTCTCTTATACGTTTAACCCTTTCAAGGTTTCGGCCGTACTAGTACGGCTTACGCACCAGGGTTTTTGACGCACTAGTACACCTAAATTCTAGCGCCCTCAAATCTAGTAGGCCTACATATGAAAGAATGGGTCTATGTGGTCAGTGTGTGCAGTATAAAAAAAAAATCCTGCAGCACACAGTGCGTAATGAAAAAAAAAACTTTGACCTTTTTTGGATTAAAACAGTGACTTTGCACTGTATGTATTTTCGTATGGTATTGATTGTTGTTTTCTAGTTTTCCTTGTCTCATTTTATAGAATGGAAGACATATTACAGAAATTGAGATGATTTTGACTGGTTTTACAAAGGAAACTACCTTGAAATTGCACTCAAAGTAGCAGAAATGTTTGAGTTTTACCAAAGTTCAAAAGTAAACAAATCATGCTATGCGTCCAATACACGTCAACTGGTGAGTCTAATATTTTTCACAAGTGCGCTGATAATATTTATACCATTTCTACACCAATGCAGCAGTCTGCATAACAGTAAATCTATTTTTTTTTTGAGAATAAAAATTCAAAGTGGAAAGCAAAAGAATGTAAGAGGGGCATGGGGACATGACTAATGAACAGAGGAAATTGGCATCTTTTGAAATTTGTGTGAAATTGGCAAAATTGCTAAATTCTGACCACTGTATTGGATAGTTGAAATCGGTAAATGGGTGGTTTCTTGTACTCATTCAATAGAAAAAATGGAGTTCTAGCAAAATAGTTATGATTTTTGTCGACAAGTACATTGCAATTGGCCGAAAATAGGGCTCAAAGTGGGCAAAATCGCCGATGCGTAAATATTGTCGAGACCGCTAACTTCGCGAGAGCATAATTCCGTCAGTTTTCCACCAAATTTCATACTTTTGGTGTCATTATGATCGGGAAAAGATTCTCTATCTTTTCATAAGAAAAATATTTTTTTTTTTTAAATTTGGCCGACCCTGAGAACAAGTCTCTGAGAGGGCCTGTCGACCCTGAAAGGGTTAAATATATATTTTTTCATTAATTTTAATGTAAAAATTTTTAATTTTGTTCCAAAAGAATCTTAGAAAACTTACCTAACCTTATTATAAAAAGAAAAATTTATTATAGCCTAACCAAACTAAATATATTTTAGATTTGTTTACAATAATTTAATACTAAACAAACACGGTGAAACATATTTTTTTCGTTAGGTTCAGAATGATTTTGGCGAAATTATTGCATACACAAATTTTCGCTTGTCCTATATGGCAAGATGAGTGTTGCTATTTAAGCCAAGATCGCAAGTTCTGCCTATTCGGTACGACACACACACACACACACACACATACAGGTCCACATCCCTTTATCTGAAACCCTCGGGGCCAGTAGTGTTTTGAATTTCAGAATTTTTCAAATTTCAGAATGAAGGTGGGGTCTAGGGCAGCACCCCATAATCAAACATTAACACTGCAGCAAAAACGTATGAATAGTGTACTCACATTAAGTAGAATAAATAGACTACAAATACTACTATGGTTTATTTATAAAGTAATACATGTATATTGATAAATGAAATAATGGGATAATTATAGACCAGGAACATGAGTCTCAAGACGATTGACAGACAGCGTTTTTAAAGACTTGAAGTGTCATCAGTCTTATTAACATAGGTTTCTGTCTAAGCAATCTGTCAGTTTACCCATCCTTTCTTGTTGGCATAATAATGCACAGGTAAATTGTGTACACCTTTCAGACATCTCGGACATTTGCTTTTTCCAATCACTGCCAACTTCATCTTGTGTGTGCCTGCAGCATTGGCACACATAAGAATAGTTAACCTGTGCCGAGCATCCTTAAAGCCTGTTGGTGCTCTCTCATCAGCCATTGTTAGTGCTTTTCTAGGAACATAGTGCCAGTAGAGAGCTATTTCATCAGCGTTGTAAATTTGTTCAGGACTAAGATTTTCATCAGATATTATCTTGGAAAATTTGTCCAAGTAATTTTCAGCTGCTTCATGAAGGCATCGTCTAGCGATAAATTCGACTAATGAAGCGTTTGAGGGTAAAAATTTTGGCCCGACCAATGATGAAAAACTCGACCAACATGATTCATCCCGAACCTATCTTTCCAGCCTGAGCACCTCAGCTGCCCTGCCGTCAGCTAGTGTGCCACTGCTTACAAGCCTGGGCAGACGGTTCCATGCATACATTCTATACATTTTGCATTATTCCTTTGATTTTAGTGCTTGTAACTGCTAAATAAGCCACCTTGAGCCCAAAGAAAGCTTCTAGTGCCAACCCTGTGGTAAAAGGGTGAGAAATACTATCAAAATACTATCGTACCATGGCCAGCTGTTGCTGCACCACCATCAGCTGCTGCTGCTGCTGTACCACGGTCAGCTGCTGCTGCACCACCATCAGCTGTACTACTCTAAGATATGAGAGTGTTGTTGGTGTGGCTTAACGAGAAACAATTACTGAGAAACAATTAATCCCAGAGTGTTAGCCACCCAGGATAACCCAAGAAAGTCAGTCTGTCATCGAGGACTGTCTAACTTATTTCCATTGGGGTCCTTAATCTTGTCACCCAGGATGCGACCCACACCAGTCGACTAACACCCAGGTGAACATGAAAAAATGCCTGGAACTAGTGCTCATATTGGTGAATTTAAAGATAGCAAAGGTTGGTTTGAGAGATTAAAGAATAGTAGTGGCATACACAGTGTGAAAAGGCATGGCGAAGCTGAAAAATTTGAACCCCAACAAGTGTTCAATTGTGACGAAACAGGCGTGTTCTGGAAGAGCTCAATGAACAGATTTTTGTTGTGACAGAGATCCAGTGACTCAAGTTGTTCCCAAATTAATACACCTCCATCTCCCCTCCTCCCACCTCATCACTACGTCTTCAATAAAGGTGTCATTTATTCTTCATTTAGTACAGTACAGTATTTATTGTGCATGTATCCTCCTTTTTCTGTGTAGGAAAATGTATATTTTATGTGAAATTTTTTTTTCATACTTTTGGGTGTCTGGAATGGGTTAATTGGATTTCCATTATTTCTTATGGGGAAAATTAATTCGACTAATGATAAATTTGAGTAACGGCAAGCTCTCTGGAATGGATTAATATCGTTGGTCGAGGGTCCAAGGACATTAGCACACAGATATGGAAACTGGAGATGGAGATTGCAAAAGGACAGAAAGGTGTGTGTGATGCTGAGTGCAAGTACAACACATTAGTACGCCAGCTTGAACTTCTAAGTGACGATGAAATATCTTCAGCCAATACTGGTGACAAATTAAACCACTGGCAGACTACATTTTTGAGTGAACTGCATATCTTTAAGAAAAATGCTAAGTTGGAGACATCTGACATTGAGTGCCAGTTGAGAAATGCAGAAAAGGACATTGATTGGATCAAAGAGGTGCTGAAAGAGAAGAATGATGAAATAAGCAAGATTTAATATCACACTGAAGACATATTAATGTGTAAGAAAGAAAATGCAGATGAGGAGCAAGCGTTGAACCAGGAAAATGAGCTATTGCACCAACTGATTTTAGAAGTGCGCAAAACTTGCACTGCTAACAAGAACTCCCTTTATCACAAAGAACGTGACCTTGAAAATTTAAATAGTGAGTTTGATGCCACAAAAGCTCGTGTTGAGAGACAGTTCCTGACAAAAGTTTGTACAAGTTCACTGGCATATTTACAGTTGGAAGAATCAGAAGTTGAACAGTTCAAGAATTCTGTGGATAAAATGAGCGAAAAGCTCCTCAAATCAATAGCGTCTATTGACAAGGACAAGAAGACTAGGAAAAAAGGATTAGTTTTATTTTCTAATATAAGTCATTTTATTTTTACATTATGTTTATGTATATGTAGGTTTTGTGGGCGAGGGGCTTGGACTTCCAGCAAGCGTGCATGAGCATGTTAGATAGGAGTGAATGGAGACGAATGGTATTTGGGACCTGACGATCTGTTGGAGTGTGAGCAGGGTAATATTTAGTGAAGGGATTCAGGGAAACCAGTTATTTTCATATAGTCGGACTTGAGTCCTGGAAATGGGAAGTACAATGCCTGCACTTTAAAGGAGGGGTTTGGGATATTGGCAGTTTGGAGGGATATGTTGTGTATCTTTATACGTATATGCTTCTAAACTGTTGTATTCTGAGCACCTCTACAAAAACAGTGATAATGTGTGAGTGTGGTGAAAGTGTTGAATGATGATGAAAGCATTTTCTTTTTGGGGATTTTCTTTCTTTTTTGGGTCACCCTGCCTCAGTGGGAGACGGCCGACTTGTTGAAAAAAAAAAAATATGTAGGTAGTAGGTTGGTAGACAGCAACCACTCAGGAAGGTACTATTGTCCTGCCAAGTAAGTGTAAAATGGAAACCTGTAATTGTTTTACATGATGGCAGGATTGCTGGTGTCCTTTTTTTTTGTCTCATAAACATGCAAGATTTCAGGTACATCTTGCTACTTCTACTTACACTTAGGTCACACTACACATACATATACAAGCATATACGTGTATATACACACACCCCTCTGGGTTTTCTGCTATTTTCTTTCTAGTTCTTTTTCTTGTTTATTTCCTCTTATCTCCATGGGGAAGTGGAACAGAGTTCTTCCTCCGTAAGCCATGCGTGTTGTAAGAGGCGACTAAAATGCCGAGGGCAAGGGGTTAGTAACCCCTTCTCTTGTATAGATTACTAAATTTAAAAAGAGAAACTTTCGTTTTTCCTTTTGGGCCAACCCGCCTTGGTCGGATATGGCCGGTTTGTTGAAAAAAATACAAAAAAACAAAAACCAAAAAAAAACATGAAAGATTTCAGGTACATCTTGTTACTTCTACTTACACTTACGTCACACTACACATGTATGTACAAGCATATATATACATACCCCTCTGAGTTTTTTTTCTACTTTCTTACTAGTTCTTGTTCTTGTTTATTTCTTATCTCCATGGGGAAGTGGAATGGAATTCTTCCTCCATAAGCCATGTGTGTTGTAAGAGGTGACTAAAATGCTGGGAGCAAGGGGCTAGTAACCCCTTCTCCTGTATGCATTACTAAAGTTAAAGAGAGAATCTTTTGTTTTTCTTTTTGGGCCACCCTGCCTCAGTGGGATATGGCTGGTTTGTTGAAAGAAGAAATACACATGTATATTATATATACAATTTAAATTCACATAGGTTATTTATTTAAGTACAATTAAACACATGAAATTAAACTTTAATAACATGATCAAAGCAAGTAAATTAAAGCCTAATGAAAAACCATTAATACTCTTACGTAACTACAGCAGAAATTCAATTATTCCCCAAACAGGAGGTAGGTATGTTAAGAAATAGAATCCTCCCCCCCCCTCACATTCCTTAACTACTATACAGGTTAAAGAATTACTGCTGGTTCTTGTGTTTCCTCTCTTTGGATCATCCTACCTTGGCAAGAAATGGCCAAGTTAAATTTCTTTTAATAACAGAAGAAAGCACTATTGAATACAATTTACCAATCCAAAATAAACATCAGATGATCAAGCAAAACAGCTCAAAGTTATAATTAACCCTTTCACTGTCCAGGCCCTTAAAATTAACATATCTCCCAGTAACCAGTTTAAAAAAGAAATTCTTATGAAATGGTAGAATCTTTTTCTGAAGTAATGACACCAAAAGTACGAAATTTGATGGAAAACTTACGGAATTACAGAGGTGCAAAGTTAGAGGTCTGGGCTCAATTGAAACATCAGCGATTATGCCGAGTCCTATTTTAAGTCAATTCATTCCTTCTTTTCAACCAAATTCTTAGCTATTTTGCTAGTACACATTCCATTCTACTGACTGAGCATAAGAAACTGTCCATTTCTACTCCATAAAGTACAAAATTGGTAATTTGGCCAATTTTAACAAAATTAAAAAAATGCCAATTAAAAATTAGAGTACAAAATAAAGAAAGTAGGCATTCCTGGTGCTAAAACATTTCTTCTGATCATTAATCACATCCTCAGGCCTCTCCTATATTACACTTGCCTTCCATTTTGAATTCAAAATCACAAAAATAGAAGATTTATTCTATTTCCCAGATAATAAATTATAGCCAAGAATGATTGGTCATGGTTTACAGTATCCCAGTAATTGAATCAGACCTATTTAAAACCCATAAAACAGACAAGGGAGCATAGGGGGTCTTACCTGTCCTTGGGGAAAATCTAATACAAATGTACTTCTGTTACTTCGAGCCCAATTCCAAACTACTACTGACCCTAAAACCAATGAAAAATTATCTCAATTTCAGTAGCACTATCAAATGGTACCAAGAAACAGCCAATAAAACCATAAAAACCATCCTACAAAAAACTCACAGTTGCTATTTTAAACTGAACACATGGTCAGAGTTTTTGTTTTTGAACTAAAGCTAAAGAAATCTTACAGGAGTCAAGAAATGCAAGAAGAACTAAAAGCCATAAATGAAATTGCAAGAAACCCAAGGTAGTATTTCTTTTCTTATGCCAAATCAAAGTCTAGAACAACATCCAGTATTGGGCCCCTACTTAAATGGGATGGGTCCTACACAGATGACAGCATGGAAATGAGTGAGCTATTAAAGTCCCAACATGACTCGGCTTTCAGCGAGTCACTAAGCAGACAGAGTCGAAGATCTAAACAAGTTTTTTATGAGAGAAAGACAGAATTTGGTAGACACATGCCTATCTGATATTATCCTGACACCCAATGACTTCGAACAGGCAATAAATGACATGCCCATGTACTCTGCCCCAGGCCCAGACTCATGGAACTCTGTGTTCATCAAGAACTGCAAGAAGCTCCTGTCACGTGCTTTTAACATCCTATGGAGAGGGAGCATGGACACTGGGGTTGTCCCACAGTTACTAAAAACAACAGACATAGCCCCACTCCACAAAGGGGGCAGTAAAGCAATAGCAAAGAACTGCAGACCGATAGCGCTAATGTCCCACATCATAAAAATCTTTGAAAGGGTTTTAAGGAGCAAGATCACCACCCATCTAGATACCCATCAATTACACAACCCAGGGCAACATGGGTTTAGAGCAGGTCACTCCTGTCTGTCCCAACTACTGGATCACTATGACAAGGTCCTGGATGCACTAGAAGACAAATAGAAGTAATATACACAGACTTTGCAAAAGCCTTCGACAAGTGTGGCCATGGTGTAATAGCACACAAAATGTGAGATAAAGGAATAGCAGGAAAAGTTGGTAGATGGATCTATAATTTCCTGACAAATAGTACACAAAGAGTCAACAGAGTAAAGTCTGAAGCAGCTACGGTGAAAAGCTCTGTTCCGCAAGGCAGAGTACTCCCATCTTGTTCCTCATCCTCATATCGGTACCTGACCAGCTGGGCTGTGGTTCGTATGCTGGATTGCATGTGGCCAGCAGTAACAGCCTGGTTGATCAGGCCCTGATCCACCATGAGGCCTGGTCACGGGCCGGGCCGTGGGGGCGTTGGCCCCCGGAACCCTCTCCAGGTAAACCGTGGGCAGCAGAATTTTCTTTACATTGAGCATACTCACCACACTGGCCCATTCTCTCATGTCTTGGCCAAAATTCACCGCTCACAGCTTGAGTGAGCTGAACTCATGACGTACAACTATGTGAGGGATCCTGGCCTCGGTGACATAGTTCTATGTGACGGCCACTGAAAGGGTTAAAAGTTCTTAAAGCTGAATAATCTGTGAAATAAATAGGATAATCTGTCATGGAAAACATGTGTTTTTCCATGATAAATGAAGCAGAATATTACTTTTGCCTTATTTAAGAATAATTTATTACATTCATTAGGCAAAGCCAATTTGATCAAATATACTGCAATTTTTTTTTTTAATTTTCTTTGACTTTTCTGATTTCTTAATATCCTCTTACTGACAAAGTATATCACTAAACAAGAGCCGTATTCTGAGCAAATACTTTCAAATTTCTTAGAAACTTTTTGGAGGAAATCATAACAATAAACAGACAATTACTTTTCTAAGGACTTAGGTGGCTGGCTATTGTTATCTACAAGCAAGATTCTACTTGTGTCCATGCTGTATTTTTTATAAATATGACAAAACATTGCAGATTATCTGGCAACCGTTAACAGGATTTTAACATCATTCGGTGGTCTTGTTTGATCCTGCACCTACACAGATGCTGATGAAAAAGAAATAGTACAAAGAAAAAAAAAAGGACTATGAAAAGATGATACTATCACCTAGAGGCTGAAAGCCTGGTGTTCCCTCCTCTTAATACGACTAAATGATTGATGAACCACTGTTATATACTTATTTTGTAATGCAGCATATGTATAAAGTGTTGTGATGATGGACTTTCTAGTCTAGAAATTAATTCATGGTGTCTCAAAATTGTATTGTATGCACAATTAGAACATCATACCATAATTACATTAAAATGAATGGAAAATAGTTCAAACAGGTTTGTGAGTCACCATTCAGCATGTATCAACAGACCGGGTCACTCATGGATCACCCACAGCTCAGACCCACTTGAAGAGGCCAAAACAAAAATCAAGTGCCATCTGGATGGGAGAATGTTTTACTGTTTACTGGAGATAGGTAGGAGAAAGTAAAAGCTGTCATTCAATTAAAATTTTTGGTTCATGCAAGGGTGGATAAACGAGATGTGACTGTACTGTGAAATTCAAAATGCTGTTATTGGTGCACAAATAAAGGCGTTTGTAATAAACAAGTTAAAGTACACATTAAGTGTAAGCATAGGAAACATATGTACAGTAATACATTACAGTATGCATGCTACTTTTAAATATAATGGGTCTGGAGAATAAGAAAAGGCAAAGGAGCCATCTGAATTTTTCAATTTTCAAAGGAATATTTCACTAACTCTAATCTGCTTGTTTAAAGGGTATTGCAGTGATTGAATGTAAATGTAAACACATGCAGTTTTATGTTCAATATCTGAAAGGCTAAGAATAATATTGGCTACCCTCTTCAAGTTAGCATATCAGTCCATATTAGTGAAGATATTGTTAGGAACCGAGTGTTAACAAGTCAAAGAGGCTGAGACCTGTCATACAGCATGAGTAGTGAGGGTACATCTATCTTGGTGCATGAGTAGTGAAGGTACAACTATGTTGGTGCATGAGTAGTGAGGGTACAGCTCTCTCAGTGAATGAGTAGTGAGGGTACAGCTCTCTCAGTGAATGAGTAGTAAGGGATGGTGAGGGTACAGCTCACCAAGAATCAGCAGATCCATCTTCCCTGATTGATTAGCTACTTGCCAATGTACTGTTTTCAAGACACTAATTATGGTAACCATTAGCATAATAAAACAAGGGCATCCTGGTACCTCTGCCTGAATCACACACTGTACTATCATTCTTTGTCAGGAAAATGAGTATTATGCTATGTTATAGGTCGATCCATCAGGAGCAGATTGATTCACTCTCGTCAGATACACTGAGGCTGCCACATTACAGTATATGTAATTATTATTATTTTTTATTTTTTTTTATTAACACACTGGCCGATTCCCACCAAGGCAGGGTGGCCCGAAAAAGAAAAACTTTCACTATCATTCACTCCATTACGATGGTGAAAGCTTTTCTTTTTCGGGCCACTCTGCCTTGGTGGGAATCGGCCAGTGTGTTAATAAAAAAAAAAAATAAAAAATAATAATAATTACATATACTGTAATGTGGCAGCCTCAGTGTATCTGATGAGAGTGAATCAATCTGAATTATTATTATAATCAAAAAGAAGCGCTAAGCCACAAGGGCTAGTATATATAATAAATATGTACTATATAAACACTAAAACTTGCCATTGCCATAACAAGAATATATAAAATTATGTACAGTACTAAAATCAGCAAATATTTTGTGATTTAAACTTAAAACATTTTTACATACTGTATTGCTGACTTTATGTATATGAATATATATTTGATTGAGGGATGGAATACTGAAAGATGAGGTGAACCTTAGAATAGACGACAAAAAAAATGGTGGATGGAGCACTGAGGAGTCTGTTGAAAGGACGTTTATCTATGGAGGCAAAAAGAGGAATGTACTAGAGTACAGTGGTGCCAACACTTACGTATTTGTGAGGCATGGGCTTCAAACACTGCAGTGAGGAGGAAGCTAGAGGTAATGGAGAGTTCATGTTTGAGAGTGGTGTGTGTTGTGAATATTATGCAGAGAATTCAGAGCCAAGAAATTAGAACACAATGTTGGGTTATGAAAGGCATAACTCAAAGTTGTGGGAAAGACTCTTCCAAGTATTTGGGTATACAGATAGGATGGAGCAGAACAGGATGCATAAACTTGCAGTAGAAGGAAAGAGCAACAGAGTTCATCCCAGGAAAGGATGGAGTAAAGGGGTAAAGCAAGCTTTGAGTGCTATGAGCTTGAGCATCCAGCAGGTTTATGTGAGCAAGTTAGATCCGAGTGAGTGGAAACAAGTAGTTTTTATGATGTGCTATTGGGAGTGTAAGAAAGGTAACATTTATGAAGGAATTCAGAGGAAACTGGTCAGCCAAACTTGATTCCTGGAGGTGGTATGTACAGAGCTTGCACTCTGGAGGGGTGGGGATATACAGATCAGAGGGTTAATGGAACTGTGATGTCTTCACACTTCTAGCAAGACAGCCATTGAATGAATGATGGTAAATTTTCTTTGGGGAATTTCCCTACCTTGGTGGAAGACTGCCATTTCTAAAGATCTGTGTAGTCCTTCAGGTCAATTATAAAATGACAGTAATTGAAATTCTGCTGTAGTAATAATAAATTACCTTATATTATCAGTAAGAACAACCTCTTAAGTACTATACCTATTAATCAGATCTGCTGAATTACCAGTATACACATGAGTAATAAATTTTGTCAAACCAAATACAATTTGATGCAAATATTCGTGAGTATTTTCCCAGATCGTTAGTTCATACAAATGAAGCTCACATCTGTGACCACTTTATGTACAAGCTTAAAATTGGAGTGAAAATTTAAAATATGAAGAATGCCGTGTTACATTTACATTGCACTAAAGTTTTAAAAATTACATGCTAAAACAATATTGCCAAAAAATTGCTTATGTTTTACAAAACATAATTCATATGAAAATCTTACATAAAAAATTACATCTTTTGGTCATAAAATAAAATAAAATGGTAGAAGGTATATGGTATGGGAATACCGATAAATTATAGATGATAAAGGCAAGAGCAGTAATTGGAAACTTTAAGACAATGTTTCACCAGCACATTAGAATTTTTCAAGTCTTATAGACCCAACTTTATTGCTATATATTGTGATGCCACCAGGTACAGTCTATAAGATGTGAAAAAGTGTGTTGTGAAGGCAAAACACTGACTTAATTAAAGTTTCTAATTACTGCTTGCATCTTCAAATTATACACACAACTATAAAACTATAATACTAAAATTTTCAAGTTTCCTTCTGTATCATTACCATTATAAAATGAGACTTACAGTATAGTAGCTAATAGAGTATACAATATTGTAAAATTTCCTTTCTGCTTATTAAAGCATATACAACAATATTATACATGCCACAATGACTCCAAAGTTTTCATTAAAATGAGTTAATGCCACTCAGAGCCAAAACCATAGGCAGAGTCAGAATCCGAATCAGCATTCATGGATGGCATCATGGAGGGCATCATGGCTGTATGAGGAGAAATATCATCTGCAGGTGCAAGAGCAGAATAAGCTGAAACAGGACGAGTCTGCACAAAATCACGATCTTTCTTAGTTTTTCTCTTCTTGATGGGGCCAAATTTAGGTGGTGGCATGGACTTTGATTCTTTTTCCTGAAAAAAATTGTATTTAGTACACATGCTTATTATTTTATTTTTCCTGGAAAATAAATAACTACCTTTAGTGAGAACAGTTTAGTTTAGCCAAAGGAGATACACCTGGGCTAATAGGCTAATACTGTTAAGTTGATCTAGTACAGAAGTACCAGATATAGCAAATTATTGTAATGTGCAAGAAATGTGTTAATGTTTGATAATCTCCCATTTAATCCAAGTATATGTGCCTTATTGATCTTTAATTCACTCCATTCTATACTTAGATGAACCTCAAGTTATTAAGGAGAAACTCGCTGGGTGCAAGATTCAGAAAAAAAAAAAAAGTGAATGGAGTTTCTTTGAACTACAGTACTTCTGAGGAAGGCATCAGTGATACAAAGGTTTTAACACCAGGTAATACACTATGAACCCCTTTTCAGTAATAATTTCAACAAGGTACACTGTCTGGAAGAAATAATGTTGGCATTTACTTTCATACCTCAGACTAACATCTACATCTTCACTGAAGGTAGTTTTGCAGTCAAATGATTTAATTTTTGCCATAAATAATTATGCCTCCAATGGAGAGCATAAGCTCTTTTTTCTTATTCTGCACTCAGGTTTAAATGATTACTCTCATTGCTACTAAAATACATAAATCTGATAGAGATTATATACAAATTCACATTAAATGATATTGTGTAATACTGTAATTTCAATGCAAAAAGATTTAAAAATGCCAAGTTGGAAATAATACTTTGATTGGAAACTTGATATACAGCACTGTACTGGTAAATAAAAAAAATCTCTGTAATAATAATAATAATAATTATAGGAGGGTGGGTGCAGGAGGAAAGAGGTAGCTTAAAAAAAAAAATTATTTTTTCTTATGAAATGATAGAGAATCTTTTCCCGATTGTAATGACACCAAAAAAACGAAATTTGATGGAAAACTGACGGAATTATGCTCTCGCGAAGTTAGCGACCTCGGCGCTGTTTACAAATCGGCGATTTCGCCCACTTTGAGCCCTATTTTCGGCTAATTCCATTGTTCCAGTCGCCCAAACTCATAGCTATTTCTTTAGAACTTCATTTTTTCTATCGATTGAGTACAAAAAACTGCCCATTTACTGATTTCAACTACCTAATAATGTGGTCAGAAATTTGCAATTTGGCCAATTTCACGAAAACTAAAAAATATGACAATTTCAAAATAAGGTCCAGAATGAACAATGCAGACATTCCAGGCTCTAAAATAACATTTTCTTTGCTCATCAGTCATGTCTCCAGGCCCCTCTGATATTACTCTTGCTTTCTATTTTGAATTTTTATTCAAACAAAAAATATTAGACTTACTATTATGCAGACTACTGCAATGCTGTAATAACTGTATAAATAACATCAACCCATTCATGACTGCATATTAGAATGGCTAGTTGGACATTTATTGGAAAATGGCATCATTTGTTTACTTTTGAACATTGGCAAAAATCAAACATTTCCCCTACTTTGAGCTCCATTTCTAGGTTCTTTTTATAGTAAAATCAATCAAAAACACCACTATTTCTGTAATATGTTTTCCATTCTATCAAATGAGACCAAGAAAACGAGAATACAACCATAAATACTATACGAAAATAGACCACAAAGTCGGCATTTTAATTAAAAAAAACGGTCGGAGTTTTTTTTTTCTCATTATGCACTGCGTGCTCCAGGATTTTTTTTATATGGTGCACACTGACCACACAGACCCATTCTCTCACATGTGGGCCTACCAGCTTTCTCCTGCTTGATTTGAAGCCGCTAGAATTTATGAGTATATATACGTCAAACACGGCACCTCGTAAAACGTATATATACGGCCGCGACAGTCAAAGGGTTAAGGAACAAATGGATTTGTCAGTTAAAAACAGAGTAGGGAAATTAGTAGATGGGGAGATGGAGGTATTGGGTAGACGGGAACATTTTGAGGAACTTTTAAATATCGACAAAGAAAGGGAGGCGGTAATTTCATGCACTGGCCAGGGAGGTATACCATCTTTTAGGAGTGAAGAAGAGCAGGATGTGAGTGTGGGGGAGGTGCATGAGGCATTACGCAGAATGAAAGGGGGTAAAGCATCTGGAACTGACGGGATCATAACAGAAATGTTAAAAGCAGGGGGAGATATAATGGTATTTTTGTTTAATAAATGTATGAAAGAGGGGAAGGTACCTAGGGATTGGGAGAGAGCATGTATAGTTCCTTTATATAAAGGGAAGAGGGACAAAAGAGATTGTAAAAATTATAGAGGACTTAGCTTACTGAGTATACCAGGAAAAGTGTTAGGTAGGGTTATTACTGAAAGAATTAGAGGTAAGACAGAGTGTAGGATTGTGGATGAGCAAGGAGGTTTTAGAGTGGGTAGGGGATGTGTAGATCAAGTGTTTACATTGAAGCATATATGTGAACAGTATTTAGATAAAGGTAGGGAAGTTTTCATTGCATTTATGGCTTTAGAAAAGGCATATGATAGAGTGGATAGAGGAGCAATGTGGCAGATGTTGCAAGTACATTTATATGGAATAGGTAGTAAGTTATTAAATGCTGTAAAGAGTTTTTATGAGGATAGCGAGGCTCAGGTTAGGGTGTGTAGAAGGGAGGGAGACTACTTCCCGGTACAACTAGGTCTTAGACAGGGAGGTGTAATGTCACCATGGTTGTTTAATATATTTATAGATGGGGATGTAAAAGAAGTTGGGGAGAGGGGTGGGATTAAATTATGGGGAATCAAATACAAAATGGAAATTGCCATAGTTACTTTTTGCTGATGATACTGTGTTTATGGGAGATTCTAAAGAAAAATTGCAAAGGTTAGTGGACGAGTTTGGGAGTGTGAGTAAAGGTAGAAAGTTTAAAGTGAACAAAGAAGAGAGTAAGGTGATGAGGGTATCAAATGATTTAGATAAAGAAAAATTGGATATCAAATTGGAGAGGAGTGTGGAAGAAGTGAATGGTTTCAGATATTTGGGAGTTGACGTGTCAACGGATGGATTTATGAAGGATGAGGTTAATCATAGAATTGATGAAGGAAAAAAGGTGAGTGGTGCGTTGAGGTATATGTGGAGACAAAAAATGTTATCTATGGAGGCAAAGAAGGGAATGTATGAAAGCATAGTGGTACCAACACTCTTATATCAGTGTGAAGCTTGGGTTGTAAATGCTGCAGTGAGGAGATGGTTGGAGGCAGTGGAGATGTCCTGTCTAAGGGTAATGCGTGGTGTAAATATTATGCAGAAAATTTGGAGTGTGGAAATTAGGAGAAGGTATGGAGTTAATAAAAGTATTAGTCAGAGGGCTGAAGAGGGGTTGTTGAGGTGGTTTGGTCATTTAGAGAGAATGGATCAATGTAGAATGACATGGAGAGAGTATAAATCTATAGGGGAAGGAAGACGGGGTAGGGGTCATTCTTGAAAAGGTTGGAGGGAGGGGCTAAAGGTGGTTTTGTGGGCGAGGGGCTTGGACTTCCAGCAAGCATGCGTGAGTGCGTTAGATAAGAGTGAATGGAGACGAATGGTATTTGGGACCTGATGAGCAGGGTAATATTTAGTGAAGGGATTCGGGGAAACCGGTCATTTTTATATAGCCGGACTTGAGTCCTGTAAATGGGAAGTACAATGCCTGCACTTTAAAGGAGGAGTTTGGGATATTGGCAGTTTGGAGGGATATGTTGTGTATCTTTATACGTATATGCTTCTAAACTGTTGTATTCTGAGCACCTTTACAAAAACAGTGATTATGTGTGAGTGAGGTGAAAGTGTTGAATGATGATGAAAGTATGTATTTTCTTTTTGGGGAATTTCTTTCTTTTTGGGTCACCCTGCCCCGGTGGGAGACAGCAGACTTGTTAAAAAAAAAAAAAATAATAATAATAATCTATTTCTACAAGTACATGTACAAGGTATACAGGCCTAGCTGACATCAATGACATACTACTATAGAGAAAGAGCCTTGTTATACAGAGCATTTCCTGGAGTTTACCTGGAGAGAGTTCCGGGGGTCAACGCCCCCACAGCCCGGTCTGTGACCAGGCCTCCTGGTGGATCAGAGCCTGATCAACCAGGCTGTTACTGCTGGCTGCACGCAATCCAACGTAGGAGCCATAGCCCAGCTGGTCAGTTACCGACTTTAGGTGCCTGTCCAGTGCCTTCTTGAAGACAGCCAAGGGTCTATTGGTAATCCCCCTTATGTATGCTGGGAGGCAGTTGAACAATCTCGGGCCCATGACACTTATTGTATAATCTCTTAACGTGCTAGTAACACCCCTGCTTTTCATTGGGGGAGATGTTGCATCGTCTGCCTAGTCTTTTGCTTTCGTTGTGAGTGATTTTCATGTGCAATCACTCACAACGAAAGCAAAAGACTTGGCAGATGATGCACCATCCCCCCAATGAAAAGCAGGGGTGTCACTAGCATGTTAAGAGACCATACAATAAGTGTCAGGGGCCCGAGACTGTTCAACTGCCTCCCAGCATACATAAGGGGGATTACCAATAGACCCCTGGCAGTCTTCAAGCTGGCACTGGACAAGCACCTAAAGTCTGTACCTGACCAGCGGGGCTGTGGCTCGTACGTTGGTTTGCGTGCAGCCAGCAGTAACAGCCTGGTTGATCAGGCTCTGATCCACCAGGAGACCTGGTCACAGACCAGGCCGCGGGGGCGTTGACCCCCGGAACTCTCTCCAGGTAAACTCCAGGCAAGTTCATTACTAGTCCCTCTAGGATTTTCCAGGTGTATATAATCATGTATCTCTCCCACCTGCGTTCCAGGGAGTACAGGTTCAGGAACTTCAAGCGCTCCCAGTAATTGAGGAGTTTTATCTCCGTTATGTGCCATGAAGGTTCTCTGTACATTTTCTAGGTCAGCAATTTCACCTGCCTTGAAAGGTGCTGTTCGGGCAAATTAGGTCAATTTTGTCCCCAGGATGTGATCCACACCAGTTGACAAACACTGGGGTACCTATTTTACTGCTAGGCAAACATGGACAGCAGGTGTGTTAAGGAAACACATCCTAATGTTTCCACCCGTATTGGGGATCGACCCTCGGACGTCAGTGTGTGAGCTGAGTGCACTACTGATCGAGCTATGGGACATCTGAGATATGGGTGTTTTAATTTAGAATCTGAGGGGATGAATCTAATATTATTTCACAATTAAACCATAATCTTTTGAGCAACCTTCAGATATTTCAGTCCATCCTAGACAACTATCAAATCCTGACTTGATAATGGTACAGGAAAAACTGAAACACCAAATAGAGTTTAGTCTCAAAATTATTAATTCTGATTTATTCCAGCCATGGCATACAGACTATTTTTACTGCACACTTGATGATTATGATATTTAGTGATAACATTACATTGTACTCTGCAGATATATAAATTTACTATGGAGATTGTTTCTTTTTATTCTTGTACAGTATCTTTCGAATCCAAAATCAAATTTTTTATTCTTAGTTAGGGGTATTAGTTCAAACTTGCATTAATTGTGGAAACTTTTGCAGATAAGAATGTCTAAACATTATATTTTTTATTTTAATTAAAAAATCCCATTAAATTACTTATTCTAATTATAAAATAGATTATGTATGTACTATATTTCTGTTTCATTATAACCAATTTTAAAAACTTTTTTTGTTTTGTTTTTTACTCTTAGTGTTCATTAATGGCTGTAAAAAAGTTTTCACATCAATCTCATTTATTGCATTCCTTTCCCTATTGCCCTCCCCCAAAATTATTCCTTGCCTTTTCCCCTTTCACCCTGCCCTTCTTCTCCTGGTTTTGGAAGTGAGCTTACTGCATCGGGTAGTGAGTCACTGGATCCCCAGGTGCGGTGTAATCTAGCTTCAACATCACGGGAAAGCAAATTGTTGAAGGCCTCAGTCGTCTTCCGCACTTTCACATTTAGGGACCCGATGCGCAGAAATCCAGCTGCCTCTTTTACTGTGAAGAGAACAACAAAGTCACAACACCCATCTTTGGATTACTTTACTACACAAGCTGAGCCATAATTTGGATTATATAACATTAGTCTCATTTATTTAAAAACAAAGAGTAATTCACAAGACAAACACGTAGTCTCTAGATGAGCAGTATTGGCCTAATTGTATCGACAAAACAATGTGAATGAACATTTAAGCATGAATGAATATGTAGGTAAAAAATAATTTAAAGAAGAAATTGATTAAAGAAAGTTACATATAGAAAAAAATTGTGGCAAAATGAAGAACAATATGACACAACAAGTATACTGACAAAATATTGAAAGCACTGCAAGTGGCATTAACATAAACTAACAGCATACTCTGGAAATGAAGACATATTTGCTTATGTGACAACAACATGAGTTAATTTTAGAAACAATGTGATTATTCATTAAGCTTGCTTTGAATGGTAACTGAATGAATATACAATACAGAGCATATCAATGTTACACAAACATACATATTTTTTTTAAAGCTGGACCTAGCTACTGCATAAAACTCTTAAAAGTTGAAATTCAAATTATTCAGTGGGTTTTAATAATGTGATGTGAGTGTAAAATATGCAGCACAGAACTAAAAAAAAATGTAGTTTACATATATGACAGGATGTAGCACTCAAGAAGTTTGTCATGCAGTTATTTATGAAAACAATCACTGTAAATTACATAAAAATCACCAAACACACACATGCACAAAAATATAAATCTATATGTACTGAACATAAAATAAAAATAGAGTAACACACCACACAAAAATAAGCCTTGAATACCCAAAATACATTTTATTTAATAACACACATCAAAACAATTCACATAACTGCATTGTACTGTATGTACACATCACAAAAAAAAGTCATGCAAAAATGAAAAAAAAAAAAAGTTCTCAAGATAACATCAGAAAAAAACTTAAAACTTCAAAACAGTGCCTCCAATGGGAATTAATAAGTAGAGGCTTGGCACACAGCAGGAGGATGGGTGATAGTAGCACACAACCAAGGTGTGACAGGCTACCTGTCTGAAGATTACTGATGCCACAGCCTCGCCAATACTGTGGCGCCGTGACTTGCTGCTACTGCTGCCATGACTGCAACCTGTCTTATGCTGGTGGTGGCGATGGTGGCGGTGACGGTGCAACTTCTCTGAAGGTGGGGTGGTGGTAGTGATGGAGGAAGAGCGTGGAGAGGAAGTATGGACACACCACCAGGTTAATAGCTAGATATCATTACTCTAGACACGACAGACTGAGGATAATATGCAGTGTACACAGGGGTCACAAGTTTGTGTAACGGGTTATGACTTATGGGAAGGGTTACTAACAATACTGAATATCAAAGCTGACAGGATTAATGCTAGAGGTAGGAGACAGCACAGAAGGGGGGAAAAAAAGGCTGAGGTTAGCAGGATTATTAAGAAAGCTTCATTACAGCTCTCACACTTTACAGCAGCCACTATTTTGCTTATTAAATTGTAGAGACTGCCAAATTGTCTTGCAATAAACAGACAAATCTGATTAATGGTTGTGTGTGCCTATTTACTGTTTCCAAGCATTCATGGAATGACATTATCATCATACTTCTTCACCATGACCAATGATTCACATGATGAGAACGCTTGGTGGGTTCTGATTTTCCTTTAACAAACTAATTTGCTTTTATTCCTTGTTGGGTTAAAGACTTTATTTTTTATAAGTTGCATTTAACTTCGCATGAAAGTATATGGTACTGTATAAGAAAGTTTACCATGGTAAGCTCTAGTCATATAATGCACCAAGAAGAATACAGTAAAAGTCTGATAAAATGGACTCCCATAAAGCAGATGTCAGATAAAATGGACAAAAAATCTGGCCAAATGAAGGTTTAACATGTATGTTTAATGGAATGTCCAATTAAATTAGCCATGAAGCAGACCAAATATGTTATGTCTGATCATATACTCAATAAGATGGACCAAGTCTGCTTTATTGCAAGTGTATGGTCCAGGCTTCATCCAGGACCTATTCATTGTCATTGTGGTGGTACAGACAAGCCTCTCGTGCCCAATTGGAAATTATGTTGCCAGAAACAAAATAATTGTTTACAGAGCAAGGATGAGCAAGCAGGTAGGCAGTTAGCCAGTCAGCTTCCTTGTTAATGAATTGTAGACTTAATATTTACATTTCTGTTGTCACAGATCTCCCACATTTGGTACACTTATAGTCTCTGTCTGTTGTTCACATTAGTTAATTACCATTTGTCCAAGGCACTTGTCACTAAGACACTTCATCTGTTTTTGTTAAATATCCAGTACAGTACTGTTTGCCTACCTTCCTCACTCCCATCCACCACTCTCTCCTATTCACTTCCAACACACACTCCACCACCACTCCATTTAAGACAGGCAAGTAGGCAGACTAACAATATTTTCATTAAGAGGGAGAGGAAGAGGGTGTAAGAGTGTAATGTGAGATGTTCCAACCAATGTTCAAGGTAACAACCTAGTTGATCAGGCCCTGATCCTCCTGGAGGCCTGGTCATGGACCGGGCCGCGGGGGCTTTGATCACTGGCAAGTCATTATACGGATGACGAAATGAAGAGGACCCAGAAAGCTATCTTGGGAGATCTAAATTCATTAGTAGGCTTCTACATGAAGTGTCATTTATGACTACATGATGTTGCCTGTTATTAAGGTATGACTGAAAATGCGTGGATGTGTTCCCTATGGTGCCCCGTGGCCTGGTGGCTAAAGCTCTCGCTTCACACGGCGAGGGTCTGGGTTAGATTCCCAGTGAGGGTAGAAACATTGGGCGTGTTTATTTACACATGTTGTCTATGTTCACCCATCAGTAAAATGGGTACCTGGGAGTTAGTCGACTGGTGTGGGTGGCATCATGGGGCAAAACTGACCTAATTTGCCCGAAACGCTCTGCAAAACAATGTCATTGATGTCAGCTAGGCCTGTATACCGTGTATATGTACTAAATAAAGATATTATTATTATGAGTGTATAGCGATTAAGCTTGAGTAGAAGAGTATCATACGGTAGGAACATCTCACATTATTACTCTCATTATGGGATAGATACGGGGTCTTATTTGCTTAAGAAGTGCCTGACCATTATTCTTTCTGAGCCCCCCACCTCCACAGGCGTTGTATAATCCCTCTGGGTTTAGCGCTCCCCCATGATTATAATAATCTTTCTGAATATTAAGACTAAAACTATCTGTCTATTAAGGTGTCACTGAAAATAATAAATCTATAAAGTACACAAGTGAATAATTGAATAAAGCCGTGAGTGCAGTACAGTAGTGTGAGGTAGTGCAAAAATATTTTTTTCCCCGAGTGCGGTATTAAGAGCTTGCTAAGTAATCATGCAATATTGGTACAGAAAGCAGTCCACTTGGAACTAAGGACTCTACCTTAAATAGTCTTTCCAATATATCAAACAGTCTGACTGTGAAAAAAATTTAGTTAATAAAGTGCTCTTGTTTAACTATTAATTTTTTTTAGCTTGTTAACTATCCCAAGATGATAACTGCATACTAATATTAATTCTCCTGGATTTGATAATTAGAGTCTCAATGGTCAAAACATAATTATATTTTTAGATTTTTTTTAATTCTAAATGTAATTAAATCCTAAATAGAAACTTAATAAATTCCTGGCGAAACTGGTGTTTGACGCAGTATACTATTTAGTCCAGCAAGAGAAAATGGGCCTGGTACTCCTTCCATAAAAAACGGAGAAGCTAATATGTCACTAGAGCCTATATAAATTTAATACGCAATCTTATCAGTATAAAATAAGCTAAAAGAGTAAGAAGAAAGTACCTTACCCTATGTTAAATTCTTTGTTTGCTTGTTGATGTGCAAGTATTTGGAGATGGATATTTGAGCCATGTACATTTACTTGTGGGTTGTCTATTACCTGTGGACACAAATAGTTCAGTGTGCAATTTCCTCGTTTATAATAGCGACAAGGAAGAATTTTATCTTCCCTTAAATTCCCTGTTATCTTGCTTGATGATAAAAAGTGTTTGGAGATGGTTATGCGACTACTGAGGAGTAGAAGACTAATTCGTCTATTATTTGGACTGGTAAAGCCCTGCTTCCCGGAAGATAGGAAAAAAAATGTTACCCAGTCTGGGAGGAAATTATAAAGGAAGTAGTTTCCTCCGGAAAGAGCAACGGGAACAGTAGATGCCCAATTAGGCCAGGTGGATCCAAGGAGCCGATGTTTGGCGCCCCGACCAGTTGACCAAAGACAAACATCCCATGCAGAGAAAACACGGAAAATTTGTCACTAATACGGGGGTAGAGCAAAACATCTACATTTCACAAAGGCCAGCGCATAAATCGTTAGGTCAGATTAGACCCCAAGCCTAAGCACTGGCAGAGCCAGTTCTATAACGGTACCCTTTCAGGCAGGAAAAAATTATTGAGCTGGATAATGTAAAGAGCCTCACAGCTCGTATAAATTCAGCCAAGCACCTAAATTACCGGGAAAGCTTGAAGTCCCTAGAACTTTACTCCTTAGAACGTTGCCCCGTGAGCTGGTCGCTAAAGCTCTCGCTTCACACGGCGAGGGCTCGAGTTCGATTCCCAGCGAGGGTAGAAACATTGGACGTGTTTCTTTACACCTGTTGTCTATGTTCCTCATCAGTAAAATGGGTACCTGGGAGTTAGTTGACTGGTGTGGGTCGCATCCTGGGAGAAAGCTGACCTAATTTGCCCGAAATGCTCTGCATAACTTGTTTGCACAGAACTGCTTAATGCCTCAAATGATGTAGTGGAAGTTTTAGCAGTAAAGATCGAGAACCAAAACCTAGTCATTGTGGTAGTCTACAAGCCTCCGGATGCAACATCCCAGCAATTCCAGGAACAGCTGTCAAAAATTGACCACTGTCTGGAAAATCTACCAGCTCCTGCCCCCAACATCTTGCTCCTGGGGGATTTCAACTTGAGGCACCTAAAATGGAGGAATATAGCAAATAATGTTGTTGCAGTGATAACACCAGGAGGCAGCTCTGACGAGAACTCTCTCACACACACACATACACACACACACACACACACACACACACACACACACACACACACACACACACACACACACACACACACCCACTCACACACACACACACACACACACACACACACACACACACACACGCACACGCACGCACGCACGCACGCACGCGCACACACACACACACACACACACACACACACACACACACGAGCTTTTAAATCTCTGCACAAAATTCAACTTAAACCAGGAAATAATAGAGCCTACTAGACAGGAGAATACACTAGACCTTATCTTCACTAACAATGATGATCTGATAAGAAATGTCACCATATCAAAAACAATATACTCAGATCACAACATAATCGAGGTTCAGACATGTATGCGCGAAGCCCCAGACCGACAAAATGAGATTAGTCACGAGGGAGCCTTCACCAAATTCAACTTCAATAAATAACAAAAAAAAAAAGGCACAATACCAAGAACGCACAACAAGAAGAACATAAAGTGGGACCAAGTAAACCAAGTCCTAAACGATATAAGCTGGGAAGATAGACTAAGCAACACAGACCCCAACTTATGCCTAGAACAGATTAACTCGGTGGCACTCGATGTATGCTCAAGGCTTATTCCTTCAAGAAAGAGGAGGAGTAGATGTAAAATAGAAAGACAGGGGCTCCCTTTACAGACGACGGAAAAGAATAACAGAGCGGCTAAAAGAGGCCAATATATCTGAAATGCGTAGGGAGTCACTGGTCAGAGAAATATCAAACATCGAACTTAAGCTAAAGGAATCTTATAGGAGTCAGGAATCGCGGGAAGAACTAAAAGCCATAAATGAAATCGAAAGAAACCCAAAGTATTTCTTTTCTTATGCCAAATCAAAGTCGAGAACAACATCCAGTATTGGGCCCCTACTTAAACAAGATGGGTCCTACACAGATGACAGCAAGGAAATGAGTGAGCTACTCAAGTCACAATATCACTCAGTTTTTAGCAAGCCGCTAACCAGACAGAGTCGAAGATCAAAATGAATTTTTTACGAAAGCCACAGAATTTGGTTAACACAAACCTATCTGATATTATCCTGACGCCAAATGACTTCGAACAGGCGATAAATGACATGGCCATACACTCTGCCCCAGGGCCAGATTCGTGGAACTCCGTGTTCATCAAGAACTGCAAGAAGCCCCTATCACGAGATTTTACCATCCTATGGAGAAGGAGCATGGACACGGGGGTCGTCTCACAGTTACTAAAAACAACAGACATAGCCCCACTCCACAAAGGGGGCAGTAAAGCAATAGCAAAGAACTACAGACCGATAGCACTAACATCCCATATCATAAAAATCTTTGAAAGGATCCTAAGAAGCAAGATCGCCACCCATCTAGATAACCATCAATAACAAAAAAAAGGCACAATACCGTGAGTGGAACGATACACAAATAACCCGCTCATAGAAGAGAGGGGCTTACGACGACGTTTCGGTCCGACTTGGACCATCAATTACACAACCCAGGGCAACATGGGTTTAGAGCAGGTCGCTCCTGTCTGTCTCAGCTACTGGATCACTACGACAAGGTCCTAGATGCACTAGAAGACAAAAAGAATGCAGATGTAATATATACAGACTTTGCAAAAGCCTTCGACAAGTGTGACCATGGCGTAATAGCGCACAAAATGCGTGCTAAAGGAATAACAGGAAAAGTTGGTAGATGGATCTATAATTTCCTCACAAACAGAACACAAAGAGTAGTAGTCAACAGAGTAAAGTCTGAGGCGGCTACGGTGAAAAGCTCTGTTCCACAAGGCACAGTACTTGCTCCCATCTTGTTTCTCATCCTCATATCTGACATAGACAAGGATGTCAGCCACAGCACCGTGTCTTCCTTTGCAGATGACACCCGAATCTGCATGACAGTGTCTTCCATTGCAGACACTGCAAGGCTCCAGGCGGACATCAACCAAATCTTTCAGTGGGCTGTAGAAAACAATATGAAGTTCAACGATGAGAAATTTCAATTACTCCGATATGGTAAACATGAGGAAATCAAAACTTCATCAGAGTACAAAACAAATTCTGGCCACAAAATAGAGCGAAAAACCAACGTCAAAGACCTGGGAGTGATCATGTCGGAGGATCTCACCTTCAAGGACCATAACATTGTGTCAATCGCATCTGCTAGAAAAATGACAGGATGGATAATGAGAACCTTCAAAACTAGGGATGCCAAGCCCATGATGACACTCTTCAGGTCGCTTGTTCTATCTAGGCTGGAATATTGCTGCACACTAACAGCACCTTTCAAGGTAGGTGAAATTGCTGACCTAGAAAATGTACAGAGAACCTTCACGGCGCGCATAACGGAGATAAAACACCTCAATTACTGGGAGCGCTTGAAGTTCCTGAACCTGTATTCCCTGGAACGCAGGCGGGAGAGATACATGATCATATACACCTGGAAAATCCTAGAGGGACTAGTACCGAACTTGCACACGAAAATCACTCACAACGAAAGCAAAATACTTGGCAGACGATGCAACATCACCCCAATGAAATGCAGGGGTGTCACTAGCACGTTAAGAGACAATACAATAAGTGTCAGGGGCCCAAGACTGTTCAACTGCCTCCCAGCATACATCAGGGGGATTACCAATAGACCCCTGGCAGTCTTCAAGCAGGCACTGGACAAGCACCTAAAGTCGGTACCTGACCAGCCGGGCTGTGGCTCGTACGTTGGACTGCATGCAACCAGCAGTAATAGCCTGGCTGATCAGGCTCTGATCCACCAGGAGGCCTGGTCACAGACCGGACCGCGGGGGCGTTGACCCCCGGAACTCTCTCCAGGTAAACTCCAGGTAATAAGCGAGTTTCTAGATAGTAGTATGTCATTGATGTCAGCTAGGCCTGTATACCTTGTACATGTACTTGTAGATATACGGATATATAATGTAGGCGAGAAAGGTGCCTCATAATCTACACCTGGAAGTTACTGGATCCAAAACTGCACACCGAAATTACTACTTATAAACACAAGAGGCTTGAAAGACGGTGCTAGATATCTCCAATGAAAAGCAGAAGAGCGATGAGTACACTGAGAGAGAACTCAATAAGTGTTAAAGGACCCCGACTGTTCAACGCCTTTCATTCATGCATAAGGGAGATTAATAATAAACCCCCTGACGTTTTCAAGAGGGAACTTGACAGATTCCTCATAAGTTCCTGAGCTGATGGCTGTGGTCGTCAGTTAAGGTTAAGAATCAGCAATTGGCTTGCCTCTGGCAACATAAATGTCTGAATAGGAAAAGTGTTCTTGCCTGAACCACGTCTTTAAAACATTTACTGTGAGCAAACTCAGCAAAACCGCGTACTAATAATTTCTGAGCATAAAAATGAATAGTAGTCTATTCAAAACGCATTATGTGGACACACGTTGTGACACCCTTTACTATACCAATAAATACAACAACAGTGCCCATTTTCAAGAAGAAATTTTTCCAAAAGTATTATAAAGTCAATGGTTGTGAGGTGAGGAGCATCAGACACTGGTAGCAAGAGTGACACTGCACTACACATGTACACTCACATACAAAATAATACATATCCTCAGCATTCGCTCAAGCTGAGGTTAAAACTCTTATATACTTTTATGAGACATTTATTTATTCCACTATATACTAGATCGATATTTTTAAGGTCAATTATCTTAGTATATGAATACTGACTCTATGGTTGGGTTTCTAAAAATAAATAAAGTAGATAATGCAGTCTGAAAGGTATTTTCTTACTCGACATACTGCGCCAGCATCTCGATTAACCACTAATTAATTTACTACAGTAAGTAATACTACACTATGCAATAAAGTAGTAACAATTAGCATGGTAAAACATTCATACTTTCTTCTAAATGTTAAAATATATTAAATTATAGTTCAAATTTGATAAGTGGAAAATGGGACGAGGTTAAGATTGTTAATTTCAGACAGGTGGACATGTGGAGGGTAGATGAGCTTAGAGGCGAGGGGTACGACAGGCAATGAGAGGTGGAAAGAGTGGCTTAGTGAGACTCAGAGGTGAGTGATGAGGTGAACCAGGAGAGGAGGCTGGAGGTATCACTGTCGGGGTAGTCGTAGTGCAGGTCGTGGTAGGTGCGCTCTGACCGGAAGAATACAACATCAACCAGCCCCTCCACACAACACTGTACCTTCTCAACACCACATACTATCAACACAACACTATACGCTCTCATACTATCAGCACAACACTATACGCTCTCATACTATCAGCACAACACTATACACTCTCATACTATCAACACAACACTTATACACTCTCATACTATTAACACAACACTATACACTCTCATACTATCAACACTATACACTCTCATACTATCAACAACACTATACACTCTCATACTATCAACAACACTATACACTCTCATACTATCAACACTATACACTCTCATACTATCAACAACACAATACACTCTCATACTATCAACATTATACACTCTCATACTATCAACAACACTATACACTCTCATACTATCAACAACACTATACACTCTCATACTATCAACACTATACACTCTCATACTATCAACAACACAATACACTCTCATACTATCAACATTATACACTCTCATACTATCAACAACACTATACACTCTCATACTATCAACAACACTATACACTCTCATACTATCAACACAACACAATACACTCTCACACTATCAACAACACTATACACTCTCATACTATCAACAACACTATACACTCTCATACTATCAACACAACACAATACACTCTCACACTATCAACAACACTATACACTCTCATACTATCAACAACACTATACACTCTCATACTATCAACAACACTATACACTCTCATACTATCAACAACACTATACACTCTCATACTATCAACAACACTATACACTCTCATACTATCAACAACACTATACACTCTTACACTATCAACACAACAGTATACACTCTCATACTATCAAGAACACTATACACTTTCATACTATCAACACTATACACTCTCATACTATCAACACAACACTATACACACACTATCAACACTATACACTCTTATACTATCAACACAACACTATACACTCATACTATCAACACTATACACACTCACACTATCAACACAACAGTATACACTCTCATACTATCAACAACACTATACACTCTCATACTATCAACAACACTATACACTCTCATACTATCAACAACACTATACACTCTCATACTATCAACAACACTATACACTCTCATACTATCAACAACACTATACACTCTTACACTATCAACACAACAGTATACACTCTCATACTATCAAGAACACTATACACTTTCATACTATCAACACTATACACTCTCATACTATCAACACAACACTATACACACACTATCAACACTATACACTCTTATACTATCAACACAACACTATACACTCATACTATCAACACTATACACTCTCATACTATCAACACTATACACACACTATCAACACAACACTATACACTCTCATACTATCAACAACACTATACACTCTCATACTATCAACACTATACACTCTTATACTATCAACACAACACTATACACTCATACTATCAACACTATACACTCTCATACTATCAACACTATACACACTCACACTATCAACACAACACTATACACTCATACTATCAACACTATACACACTCACACTATCAACACAACAGTATACACTCTCATACTATCAAGAACACTATACACTCTCATACTATCAACACAACACTATACACACTCACACTATCAACACTATACACTCTTATACTATCAACACAACACTATACACTCATACTATCAACACTATACACACTCACACTATCAACACAACACTATACACTCTCATACTATCAACACAACACTACACACTCATACTATCAACAACACTATACACTCTCATACTATCAACACAACACTACACACTCTCATACTATCAACACAACACTATACACTCATACTATCAACAACACTATACACTCTCATACTATCAACACAACACTATACACTCTCACACTATCAACACAACACTATACACTCTCACACTATCAACACAACACTATACACTCTCACACTATCAACACAACACTATACACTCTCACACTATCAACACAACACTATACACTCTCACACTATCAACACAACACTATACACTCTCACACTATCAACACAACACTATACACTCTCACACTATCAACACAACACTATACACTCTCACACTATCAACACAACAGTATACACTCTCACACTATCAACACAACACTATACACTCTCATACTATCAACAACACTATACACTCTCACACTATCAACACAACACTATACACTCTCATACTATCAACAACACTATACACTCTCACACTATCAACACAACAGTATACACTCTCACACTATCAACACAACACTATACACTCTCATACTATCAACACAACACTATACACTCTCATACTATCAACACAACAGTATACACTCTCACACTATCAACACAACACTATACACTCTCATACTATCAACACAACAGTATACACTCTCACACTATCAACACAACACTATACACTCTCACACTATCAACAACACTATACACTCTCATACTATCAACAACACTATACACTCTCATACTATCAACAACACTATACACTCTCATACTATCAACAACACTATACACTCTCATACTATCAATACAACACTATACACTCTCATACTATCAACAACACTATACACTCTCACACTATCAACAACACTATACACTCTCACACTATCAACACAACACTATACACTCTCATACTATCAACAACACTATACACTCTCATACTATCAACACAACACTATACACTCTCACACTATCAACAACACTATACACTCTCATACTATCAACAACACTATACACTCTCATACTATCAACAACACTATACACTCTCATACTATCAACACAACACTATACACTCTCATACTATCAACACAACATTATACACTCTCATACTATCAACAACACTATACACTCTCATACTATCAACACAACATTATACACTCTCATACTATCAACAACACTATACACTCTCATACTATCAACACAACACTATACACTCTCATACTATCAACAACACTATACACTCTCACACTATCAACAACACTATACACTCTCATACTATCAACACAACACTATACACTCTCATACTATCAACAACACTATACACTCTCATACTATCAACAACACTATACACTCTCATACTATCAACACAACACTATACACTCTCATACTATCAACAACACTATACACTCTCATACTATCAACAACACTATACACTCTCATACTATCAACAACACTATACACTCTCACACAATCAACAACACTATACACTCTCACACTATCAACAACACTATACACTCTCATACTATCAACAACACTATACACTCTCACACTATCAACAACACTATACACTCTCACACTATCAACAACACTATACACTCATACTATCAACAACACTATACACTCTCATACTATCAACACAACACTATACACTCTCACACTATCAACAACACTATACACTCTCACACTATCAACAACACTATACACTCTCATACTATCAACACAACACTATACACTCTCATACTATCAACAACACTATACACTCTCATACTATCAACAACACTATACACTCTCATACTATCAACAACACTATACACTCTCACACTATCAACAACACTATACACTCATACTATCAACAACACTATACACTCTCATACTATCAACACAACACTATACACTCTCATACTATCAACAACACTATACACTCTCACACTATCAACAACACTATACACTCTCACACTATCAACAACACTATACACTCTCATACTATCAACAACACTATACACTCTCACACTATCAACAACACTATACACTCATACTATCAACAACACTATACACTCTCACACTATCAACAACACTATACACTCTCACACTATCAACAACACTATACACTCTCACACTATCAACAACACTATACACTCTCACACTATCAACAACACTATACACTCTCATACTATCAACACAACACTATACACTCTCATACTATCAACAACACTATACACTCTCATACTATCAACAACACTATACACTCTCACACTATCAACAACACTATACACTCTCATACTATCAACACAACACTATACACTCTCACACTATCAACAACACTATACACTCTCACACTATCAACAACACTATACACTCTCACACTATCAACAACACTATACACTCTCATACTATCAACACAACACTATACACTCTCACACTATCAACAACACTATACACTCTCATACTATCAACACAACACTATACACTCTCATACTATCAACAACACTATACACTCTCATACTATCAACACAACACTATACACTCTCACACTATCAACAACACTATACACTCTCATACTATCAACAACACTATACACTCTCATACTATCAACAACACTATACACTCTCACACTATCAACACAACACTATACACTCTCACACTATCAACAACACTATACACTCTCATACTATCAACACAACACTATACACTCTCACACTATCAACAACACTATACACTCTCATACTATCAACACAACACTATACACTCTCACACTATCAACAACACTATACACTCTCACACTATCAACAACACTATACACTCTCATACTATCAACAACACTATACACTCTCATACTATCAACACTATACACTCTCACACTATCAACAACACTATACACTCTCACACTATCAACAACACTATACACTCTCACACTATCAACAACACTATACACTCTCATACTATCAACACAACACTATACACTCTCACACTATCAACAACACTATACACCCTCATACTATCAACACAACACTATACACTCTCACACTATCAACAACACTATACACTCTCACACTATCAACAACACTATACACTCTCATACTATCAACAACACTATACACTCTCATACTATCAACAACACTATACACTCTCATACTATCAACAACACTATACACTCTCATACTATCAACACAACACTATACACTCTCATACTATCAACACAACACTATACACTCTCACACTATCAACAACACTATACACTCTCACACTATCAACAACACTATACACTCTCATACTATCAACACAACACTATACACTCTCATACTATCAACAACACTATACACTCTCATACTATCAACAACACTATACACTCTCATACTATCAACAACACTATACACTCTCATACTATCAACAACACTATACACTCTCACACTATCAACACAACACTATACACTCTCATACTATCAACAACACTATACACTCTCATACTATCAACAACACTATACACTCTCATACTATCAACAACACTATACACTCTCACACTATCAACAACACTATACACTCTCATACTATCAACAACACTATACACTCTCACACTATCAACAACACTATACACTCTCATACTATCAACACAACACTATACACTCTCATACTATCAACACAACACTATACACTCTCATACTATCAACAACACTATACACTCTCACACTATCAACAACACTATACACTCTCACACTATCAACAACACTATACACTCTCATACTATCAACACAACACTATACACTCTCATACTATCAACACAACACTATACACTCTCATACTATCAACAACACTATACACTCTCACACTATCAACAACACTATACACTCTCATACTATCAACAACACTATACACTCTCACACTATCAACAACACTATACACTCTCATACTATCAACACAACACTATACACTCTCATACTATCAACACAACACTATACACTCTCATACTATCAACAACACTATACACTCTCACACTATCAACAACACTATACACTCTCATACTATCAACACAACACTATACACTCTCATACTATCAACACAACACTATACACTCTCATACTATCAACAACACTATACACTCTCACACTATCAACAACACTATACACTCTCATACTATCAACAACACTATACACTCTCACACTATCAACAACACTATACACTCTCATACTATCAACAACACTATACACTCTCATACTATCAACAACACTATACACTCTCACACTATCAACAACACTATACACTCTCATACTATCAACAACACTATACACTCTCACACTATCAACAACACTATACACTCTCATACTATCAACAACACTATACACTCTCATACTATCAACAACACTATACACTCTCATACTATCAACAACACTATACACTCTCATACTATCAACAACACTATACACTCTCATACTATCAACAACACTATACACTCTCATACTATCAACAACACTATACACTCTCATACTATCAACAACACTATACACTCTCATACTATCAACACAACACTATACACTCTCATACTATCAACAACACTATACACTCTCATACTATCAACAACACTATACACTCTCACACTATCAACAACACTATACACTCTCATACTATCAACACTATACACTCTCACACTATCAACAACACTATACACTCTCATACTATCAACAACACTATACACTCTCACACTATCAACAACACTATACACTCTCATACTATCAACACAACACTATACACTCTCATACTATCAACACAACACTATACACTCTCACACTATCAACAACACTATACACTCTCATACTATCAACAACACTATACACTCTCACACTATCAACAACACTATACACTCTCATACTATCAACACAACACTATACACTCTCATACTATCAACACAACACTATACACTCTCATAATATCAACAACACTATACACTCTCGCACTATCAACACAACACTATACACTCTCACACTATCAATACAACACTATACACTCACACTATCAACACAACATTATACACTCTCATACTATCAACACAACACTATACACTCTCACACTATCAACAACACTATACACTCACACTATCAACACAACATTATACACTCTCATACTATCAACAACACTATACACTCACACTATCAACACAACACTATACACTCTCACACTATCAACAACACTATACACTCACACTATCAACACAACACTATACACTCTCACACTATCAACAACACTATACACTCACACTATCAACACAACACTATACACTCTCACACTATCAACAACACTATACACTCTCATACTATCAACACAACACTATACACTCTCACACTATCAACAACACTATACACTCTCAAACTATCAACACAACACTATACACTCTCACACTATCAACACAACACTATACACTCTCATACTATCAACACAACACTATACACTCTCACACTATCAACAACACTATACACTCTCATACTATCAACAACGCTATACACTCTCACACTATCAACAACACTATACACTCTCACACTATCAACAACACTATACACTCTCACACTATCAACAACACTATACACTCTCACACTATCAACAACACTATACACTCTCATACTATCAACACAGCACTATACACTCTCATACTATCAACAACACTATACACTCTCACACTATCAACAACACTATACACTCTCATACTATCAACACAACACTATACACTCTCATACTATCAACAACACTATACACTCTCATACTATCAACACAACACTATACACTCTCACACTATCAACAACACTATACACTCTCATACTATCAACAACACTATACACTCTCATACTATCAACAACACTATACACTCTCACACTATCAACAACACTATACACTCTCATACTATCAACACAACACTATACACTCTCATACTATCAACAACACTATACACTCTCATACTATCAACAACACTATACACTCTCACACTATCAACAACACTATACACTCTCATACTATCAACACAACACTATACACTCTCACACTATCAACAACACTATACACTCTCATACTATCAACAACACTATACACTCTCACACTATCAACAACACTATACACTCTCATACTATCAACACAACACTATACACTCTCATACTATCAACAACACTATACACTCTCATACTATCAACACAACACTATACACTCTCATACTATCAACAACACTATACACTCTCACACTATCAACAACACTATACACTCTCATACTATCAACACAACACTATACACTCTCATACTATCAACACAACACTATCAACACAACACTATACACTCTCATACTATCAACAACACTATACACTCTCACACTATCAACAACACTATACACTCTCACACTATCAACAACACTATACACTCTCATACTATCAACACTATACACTCTCACACTATCAACAACACTATACACTCTCACACTATCAACAACAATATACACTCTCATACTATCAACAACACTATACACTCTCATACTATCAACACAACACTATCAACACAACACTATACACTCTCATACTATCAACAACACTATACACTCTCATACTATCAACAACACTATACACTCTCATACTATCAACAACACTATACACTCTCATACTATCAACAACACTATACACTCTCACACTATCAACAACACTATACACTCTCACACTATCAACAACACTATACACTCTCATACTATCAACACAACACTATACACTCTCATACTATCAACAACACTATACACTCTCACACTATCAACACAACACTATACACTCTCATACTATCAACAACACTATACACTCTCACACTATCAACAACACTATACACTCTCACACTATCAACAACACTATACACTCTCATACTATCAACAACACTATACACTCTCACACTATCAACAACACTATACACTCTCACACTATCAACAACACTATACACTCTCACACTATCAACAACACTATACACTCTCATACTATCAACACAACACTATCAACACAACACTATACACTCTCACACTATCAACACAACACTATACACTCTCATACTATCAACAACACTATACACTCTCATACTATCAACAACACTATACACTCTCATACTATCAACAACACTATACACTCTCATACTATCAACAACACTATACACTCTCATACTATCAACACAACACTATACACTCTCATACTATCAACAACACTATACTCTCTCATACTATCAACACAACAGTATACACTCTCACACTATCAACAACACTATACACTCTCATACTATCAACACAACACTATACACTCTCATACTATCAACAACACTATACACTCTCACACTATCAACAACACTATACACTCTCACACTATCAACAACACTATACACTCTCATACTATCAACAACACTATACACTCTCACACTATCAACAACACTATACACTCTCACACTATCAACAACACTATACACTCTCATACTATCAACAACACTATACACTCTCATACTATCAACACAACACTATACACTCTCATACTATCAACAACACTATACACTCTCACACTATCAACAACACTATACACTCTCATACTATCAACACAACACTATACACTCTCATACTATCAACACAACACTATCAACACAACACTATACACTCTCATACTATCAACAACACTATACACTCTCACACTATCAACAACACTATACACTCTCACACTATCAACAACACTATACACTCTCATACTATCAACAACAC
>NC_091322.1:23651372-23656372 GCF_038502225.1 Cherax quadricarinatus
AAGCCATGACCAAGGAAGTCATGACCAAGGAAGTCATGACCAAGGAAGCCATGACCAAGGAAGCCATGACCAAGGAAGCCATGACCAAGGAAGTCATGACCAAGGAAGCCATGACCAAGGAAGCCATGATCAAGGAAGTCATGACCAAGGAAGTCATGACCAAGGAAGTCATGACCAAGGAAGTCATGACCAAGGAAGCAATGACCAAGGAAGTCATGACCAAGGAAGTCATGACCAAGGAAGCCATGACCAAGGAAGCCATGACCAAGGAAGCCATGACCAAGGAAGCCATGACCAAGGAAGCCATGACCAAGGAAGCCATGACCAAGGAAGCCATGACCAAGGAAGCCATGACCAAGGAAGCCATGACCAAGGAAGCCATGACCAAGGAAGTCATGACCAAGGAAGCCATGACCAAGGAAGCCATGACCAAGGAAGTCATGACCAAGGAAGTCATGACCAAGGAAGCCATGACCAAGGAAGTCATGACCAAGGAAGCCATGACCAAGGAAGCCATGACCAAGGAAGTCATGACCAAGGAAGCCATGACCAAGGAAGCCATGACCAAGGAAGCCATGACCAAGGAAGTCATGACCAAGGAAGCCATGACCAAGGAAGCCATGACCAAGGAAGTCATGACCAAGGAAGCCATGACCAAGGAAGTCATGACCAAGGAAGCCATGACCAAGGAAGTCATGACCAAGGAAGCCATGACCAAGGAAGCCATGACCAAGGAAGTCATGACCAAGGAAGTCATGACCAAGGAAGCCATGACCAAGGAAGTCATGACCAAGGAAGCCATGACCAAGGAAGCCATGACCAAGGAAGTCATGACCAAGGAAGCCATGACCAAGGAAGCCATGACCAAGGAAGCCATGACCAAGGAAGTCATGACCAAGGAAGCCATGACCAAGGAAGCCATGACCAAGGAAGTCATGACCAAGGAAGCCATGACCAAGGAAGCCATGACCAAGGAAGTCATGACCAAGGAAGCCATGACCAAGGAAGTCATGACCAAGGAAGTCATGACCAAGGAAGTCATGACCAAGGAAGTCATGACCAAGGAAGTCATGACCAAGGAAGTCATGACCAAGGAAGCCATGACCAAGGAAGTCATGACCAAGGAAGTCATGACCAAGGAAGTCATGACCAAGGAAGTCATGACCAAGGAAGTCATGACCAAGGAAGTCATGACCAAGGAAGCCATGACCAAGGAAGCCATGACCAAGGAAGCCATGACCAAGGAAGCCATGACCAAGGAAGCCATGACCAAGGAAGTCATGACCAAGGAAGCCATGACCAAGGAAGTCATGACCAAGGAAGTCATGACCAAGGAAGTCATGACCAAGGAAGTCATGACCAAGGAAGTCATGACCAAGGAAGTCATGACCAAGGAAGCCATGACCAAGGAAGTCATGACCAAGGAAGTCATGACCAAGGAAGTCATGACCAAGGAAGTCATGACCAAGGAAGTCATGACCAAGGAAGTCATGACCAAGGAAGCCATGACCAAGGAAGCCATGACCAAGGAAGCCATGACCAAGGAAGCCATGACCAAGGAAGCCATGACCAAGGAAGCCATGACCAAGGAAGCCATGACCAAGGAAGCCATGACCAAGGAAGCCATGACCAAGGAAGTCATGACCAAGGAAGCCATGACCAAGGAAGCCATGACCAAGGAAGTCATGACCAAGGAAGTCATGACCAAGGAAGTCATGACCAAGGAAGCCATGACCAAGGAAGTCATGACCAAGGAAGTCATGACCAAGGAAGCCATGACCAAGGAAGTCATGACCAAGGAAGCCATGACCAAGGAAGTCATGACCAAGGAAGTCATGACCAAGGAAGTCATGACCAAGGAAGTCATGACCAAGGAAGTCATGACCAAGGAAGCCATGACCAAGGAAGTCATGACCAAGGAAGTCTCATGACCAAGGAAGTCATGACCAAGGAAGTCATGACCAAGGAAGTCATGACCAAGGAAGTCATGACCAAGGAAGTCATGACCAAGGAAGCCATGACCAAGGAAGTCATGACCAAGGAAGTCATGACCAAGGAAGTCATGACCAAGGAAGCCATGACCAAGGAAGTCATGACCAAGAAGTCATGACCAAGGAAGTCATGACCAAGGAAGTCATGACCACGCTTGTTCGTATGTCAAGCACATACCTCTCGGCAAAAGAATTTTCAACTCTTGACAATGTCAAGACGAAGAAATGGAACTGCATCTTGGACATGGAAACAATAAGGTGAGAAGACATCGAAGGAGAGATCTCTTCTTCTAAGATTAAGCTGATACATGAAGCATAACAAACAACAACAACAACAACAACAACAACAACATTAACTGAATGATAAACACTACTGTGCCAAATGATTGTTTTTATTTTATTAAGAAGGATTTGTTAAAACTCAATAAATACCATTTACTTCTATAGTTTTATGTTAAAATAATACAAAACAATTAACTCTAAATTGTTAAACACAAATGCGATTTTATTTTTCATCCCACACAACTTATGTGATATTGTTCAAATCTCTAGTAAGGCTGATGTATGCAGGGGATGAGATGAAAAGCTGTAAGCCTTCTCCCTGAAAGCTGGCTGCCTTGGATCAAAACGTGTATCGCATGCTACACGCCAAGGTATTGGTCCAGTGTGGGTAGATTGGTAAAGCACTGCGTACCTTGTCCTAAGGTTCGTAGGTTCGAGTCTCCTTCAGCCAGAGATCAGTGTTTGTGTATATTTCGCATGCTCTCGCGAATTCCTTGCATATATATATATATATATATATATATATATATATATATATATATATATATATATATATATATATATATATATATATATATATATATATATATATATATACACACACACACACACACACATACTGGGGAAGAGGGTGAGAGGGACATAGAAGGGGGTTGGGGCGGGGGTGAAGACCTAGTAAGGTGTGTCTATTAACTAGCAGTTCCTTGCTTCACTTTGTATAACATGGCACTTGTATGGTCGCCCCGCCCACACTCTCCTCTTCCACACTACCTACACGAAACCAGTGTAAACCACAGTGTATGCTTTCAGTTCCTTATTCAAACTCTCCCTTACCCCGATGTTTCGCCCTCTACGGTTTTACTGACCTAACACTGATGAAGCTACTACTAGATATGACGCAGGGCAACACTGTAGCAACACACTTGACATACAGTACCACTTACAGAAGATGATCACAATTCTGTTATAGTGAACAGTTCTCACTCACTGTTCCTGTTTTCACCCACACCAATCCTCTCACACCCACACCAATCCTCTCACACCCACACCAATCCTCTCACACCCACACCAATCCTCTCACACCCACACCAATCCTCTCACCCACACCAATCCTCTCACCCACACCAATCCTCTCACACCCACATCAATCCTCTCACACCCACACCAATCCTCTCACACCCACACCAATCCTCTCACACCCACACCAATCCTCTCACACCCACACCAATCCTCTCACACCCACACCAATCCTCTCACACCCACACCAATCCTCTCACACCCACACCAATCCTCTCACCAACACCAGTCCTCTCACCCACACCAATCCTCTCACACCCACACCAATCATCTCACCCACACTAATCTACCCAAGAAAGTGTAGAGAACAGGAGAAGCAGGAGAGACAAAGAAATGAGAGGGAACAGAGTATAGGAGAGGAACGAGAGGGAGGGTAAACTCACGCACACACACACACACACATACACACACACGATGAGAGCAACAGAGCAATGATCAACACACTAGCCGAGGTGGCCAGGAGAGCACACATGGGGGGAGCAAAGTTACTAGTTATGGGTGATTTCAATCACAAGGAGATTGACTGGGAAAACCTGGAGCCCCATGGGGGTCCCGAAACATGGAGAGCCAAGATGATGGATGTGGTACTGGAGAACCTCATGCATCAACATGTTAGAGACACTACCAGAGAGAGAGGAGAGGATGAACCAGCAAGGTTGGACCTTGTATTCACCATGAGTAGTTCGGACATCGAGGGTATCATGTACGAAAGGCCCCTGGGAGCTAGTGATCATGTGGTTCTGTGCTTCGACTACATAGTTGAGCTCTAAGTGGAGAGAGTAGCAGGAATAGGCTGGGAAAAACCAAACTACAAAAGGGGGAACTACTCAGGCATGAGGAACTTCCTTCAAGACATTCAGTGGGAGAGGGAACTGACAGGAAAACCAGTACAAGAAATGATGGACTATGTAGCAACAAAATGCAAGGAGGCAGAGGAGAGGTTTGTTCCCAAGGGAAACAGAAATAATGGGAAGAACAGAACGAGTCCTTGGTTCACCCAAAGGTGTAGGGAGGCAAAAACTAGGTGTACTAGAGAATGGAAAAGGTACAGAAGACAGAGAACTCAGGAAAATAAAGAAATCAGCCGAAGAGCCAGAAACGAATATGCACAGATAAGAAGGGAGGCTCAGAGACAATATGAAAATGACATAGCATCAAAAGTAAAGACTGACCCGAAGCTGTTGTACAGCCACATCAGGAGGAAAACAACAGTCAAGGACCAGGTAATCAGACTGAGGAAGGGTGATGGGGAATTCACAAGAAACGACCGAGAGGTATGTCAGGAGCTCAACACAAGATTTAAAGAGGTATTTACAGTGGAAACCAGTAGGACTCCAAGAAATCAGAACAGGGGGGCACACCAGCAAGTGCTGGATGAGGTACATATAACCAAGGAGGAGGTGAAGAAGCTGCTATGCGAACTTGACACCTCAAAGGCGGTGGGACCAGACAACATCTCTCCATGGGTCCTTAAAGAGGGAGCAGAGATATTGTGTGAGCCATTAACAAAGATCTTCAACACATCATTTGAAACTGGGCAACTCCCTGAGGTATGGAAAATGGCAAATGTAGTCCCAATTTTTAAAAAGGGAGACAGACATGAGGCACTAAACTACAGACCTGTATCTCTAACGTGTATAGTATGCAAGG
>NC_091322.1:23661372-23668872 GCF_038502225.1 Cherax quadricarinatus
GTATCATGGGAGGGGTGAGGGGGCTGGTATCAGGGGAGGGGTGAGGGGGCAGGTATCAGGGGAGGGGTGAGGGGGGCACCCTCATCTTCTCCTTTACCTTATACCTATCTTCTCACATTGTGCCTTCTATTTTACCCCCTCCCCTCCGTTCCCATACCAATCACCTCCTGCCCCTGGAGAGCTTTCTAGCCCTACTCTGCTCTTGTCCCTGGTCGTGCCACCTCCCGCCCCTGGCACTGCCTCTCCCGCCCTTGGCACTGCCTCTCCCGCCCCTGGCACTGGAGAGCAAGACAGGGTGTAAGGTTCCTTCCGCACATCTTAAATATTCATGAGACAATTAGCCACCAGAAAAACTTCTTAATGGCTTCTTGTTGACGACATTTTTTTCCTCTCTCAGCTGATTGATAATGAAGAGGGAAGTGGAGGTAGGTGTAGGGGGAAGTGGAGTTAATTGTAGGGGGAAGTAGAGCTAACTGTAGGGGGAAGTGGATTTAGCTGTGGGGGGAAGTGGAGTTAACTGTAGGGGGAAGTGGAGTTAGGTATAGGGGGAAGTGGAGTTAACTGTAGGGGGAAGTGGAGTTAATTGTAGGGGGAAGTACAGCTAACTGTAGAGGGAAGTGGAGTTAGGTGTAGGGGGAAGTGGAGTTAATTGTAGGGGGAAATGGAGTTAACTGTAGGGGGAAGTGGATTTAGCTGTAGGGGGAAGTGGAGTTAGGTATAGGGGGAAGTGGAGTTAACTGTAGGGGGAAGTGGAGTTAATTGTAGGGGGAATTGGAGTTAGCTGCAGTGGGAAGTGGAGTTAACTGTATGGGGAAGTGGAGTTAGCTGCAGGGGGAAGTGGAGCTAACTGTCGGGGGAAGTGGAGTTAACTGTATGGGGAAGTGGAGTTAGCTGCAGGGGGAAGTGGATTTAGCTGTAGGGGGAAGTGAGGTTAACTGTAGGGGAAAGTGGAGTTAACTGTAGGGGGAAGTGGAGCTAACAGTAGGGGGAAGTGGAGTTAACTGTAGAGGAAAGTGGAGTTAACTGTAGGGGAAAGTGGAGTTAACTGTAGGGGGAAGTGGGGTTAACTGTAGGGGGAAGTGGAGTTAACTGTAGGGGGAAGCGGAGTTAGCTGCAGAGGGAAGTGGAGTTAACTGTAGGGGGAAGTGGGGTTAACTGTAGGGGGAAGTGGAGTTAACTGTAGGGGGAAGTGGATTTAGCTGTAGGTAGAAGTGGAGTTAAATGTAGGGAGAAGTAGAGTTAACTGTAGGGGGAAGTGGAGTTAACTGTAGGGGGAAGTGGAGTTAGCTGTAGGTAGACGTGGATTTAACTGGAGGGGGAAGTAGAGTTAACTGTAGGAGGAAGTGGATTTAGTTGTAGGGGGAAGTGGAGTTAACTGTAGGGGGAAGTGGAGTTAACTGTAGGGGTAAGCAGACCTAACTGTAGGGGGAAGTGGAGTTAATTGTAGGGGGAAGCGGAGTTAATTGTAGGGGGAAGTAGAGCTAACTGTAGGTGGAAGTGGAGTTAATTGTAGGGGGAAGTGGAATTAACTGTAGGGGGAAGTGGAGTTAACTGTTGGGGGAAGTGGAGTTAATTGTAGGGGGTAGTGGAGTTAACTGTAGGGGAAAGTGGAGTTAACCAAGATGAAATGGTGGAGGAGGGAAGGTAGCAGTGATAGTGGGGTGAGGGGAGGGTAGCAGTGAGAGGGGTGAGGGGAGGGTAGCAGTGATAGTGAGGTTAGGGGAGGGTAGGAGTGAGAGAGGTGAGGGGAGGGGTAGCAGTGATAGTGAGGTTAGGGGAGGGTAGGAGTGAGAGGGGTGAGGAGAAATATGAGTGATGGGGAGTAATGGGGTGCAACAGGCGGTGCTGATGAAGAGGGGAGGATAAAACAAGTGGCGAGGGGAACGGGTAGACGACACGTGGTGATGGGGGTGAGGGAGGTGCAGTGAGAGAGGTGAGGTGGTGAGGGAGGTGAGGTGGTGAGGGAGGTGAAGGAGTGAGGGAGGTGAAGTGAGGGGTGAGGGAGGGGCAGTATGAGTGCGCGCGCGCATAAAAAAAATGCTCTCACCATTTTGTGCGCGCGGGGATCGAAGGGTCGAACCCTAGCTCCTGTTCCTGCCCCCTTAAGTATTACCAAGCAGCATCAGAGCGCTATCATACGTACTCCTAACACTATGTATCGAGTTTACATCCACTACCTCTACATTTGGATCATTCCACTTTCCTACCACCGTCAAACTGACAAGAAAGTACTTCCTAAAATCCCTGCAACACGTGCCTTTGTTCCTGGTCCTATTACACTATTCATTCTGTCCCCATCCACCCTCTGATTATCTATGTCGTAATCATGTCTCCTCTAGCCCTTCCAGAATCGTCTACGTTCCAGACCATGAAGCTGAACTCTTCTCCAGGCTGAGGGACTGACCACCTCAAATACTTTTTCTCCAAGTTTGATGGACTGATTATATCATCTTTATTCCATTTCTACTGCTGCCTCTGTATCTTACTGAAGAAGCCTACCGTGTAGGCGAAACGTTTCATCAATAAAGATACCCAACTGTTGCACATGTGTCTTAATTTTCAACTTGTCAGTATTTTATACATTTATCAACAACTCCGGGACTTGTCTGGTCATACTCGAGTTTTCAGTGCAGTTGTTTACACATCTGACTGTCGTCTTGAGTGTTCTTCCTTCCTCCCTTCTCTATTCTTATCCCTTCATTCTTAAAGGCCACTTTCCTTATGTGACTATATGATAGAAACTATCTTGTCTGCCACTGTAAATAAATTTATAATTGTGTCTCGGCTCTCTCTCGTATCCACGAACTCTTCCCGCCTCTTAAGAATCAGACACTTGTCCAACACTTCGGAATCTTTACTGAGGGAAACGTTTCTCCAGTCAGTGGTGTCTCTGTGTTGGACTGAAGAAGACACTGGCTGGAGGAACGTTTCCTCAATAAAGTTTCCCAAATGTTGCACAAGTGTGTCATTCTTCAACTTGTTGGTTTTCAAAACCATTTTCATCGCTCCCATTTCTGTTCGTGTCCATCCCGTGTTCTCTGCCTCTTCCACATTCTTCAGCTTCATGTTGTGGTCTCTTTCTTCTCATGTCAAGTTGAAATCTTGGACTTCACAGCCTTCAATTTAAATATTTCCATCATCTCCTAGGATGAACGCTGGAATAAGTGGACAGACAGTGAGAAAGACACAATGTTTCCGTTTAGGACTGGACATTTCTCACTGTCTCCCTGAGCTCTCTTATCTCCCACTGAACGTCTCACAGGAAATGTTCCATATGTTTATACTCTCTGGTCTGGGACCGGGCTGCGGGGGGCGTTGACCCCACAGAACACTCTCCGGGTAGTTAAGTCTCTTCTACAGTGGCCAATCTTTCTACTCTCCTTCCATTTCCTCATGGCTGTGTAATCACTTGCACTTATTGATAATCTCTGCACAGTACCGCTAACATATGATTTCTTTAGAGTGAATCTTAAGGTGCAAGGAAGCAGAGTTGCAGGAGCTGCAATAAAATGCATCAGACAGTTAAGAAATACCAATTATTAATCCAAACAATAGGAATAACAAGAGGTCTTCTCTATCATTCAGTCAACACTGTATCATTGTCAACCCTGTATCATTCAGTCAACACTATCTTTCAGTCAACACTGTATCATTCAGTCAACACTGTATCATTGTCAACCCTGTATCATTCAGTCAACACTGTATCATTCAGTCAACACTATCTTTCAGTCAACACTGTATCATTCAGTCAACACTGTATCATTGTCAACCCTGTATCATTCAGTCAACACTATCTTTCAGTCAACACTGTATCATTCAGTCAACACTGTATCATTGTCAACCCTGTATCATTCAGTCAACACTATCTTTCAGTCAACACTGTATCATTCAGTCAACACTGTATCATTGTCAACCCTGTATCATTCAGTCAACACTATCTTTCAGTCAACACTGTATCATTCAGTCAACACTGTATCATTGTCAACCCTGTATCATTCAGTCAACACTATCTTTCAGTCAACACTGTATCATTCAGTCAACACTATCATTGTCAACCCTGTATCATTCAGTCAACACTATCTTTCAGTCAACACTGTATCATTCAGTCAACACTGTATCATTGTCAACCCTGTATCATTCAGTCAACACTATCTTTCAGTCAACATTGTATCATTCAGTCAACCCTGTATCAATCAACACTATCATTCAGTCAACGCTGTATCATTCAGTCAACCCTGTATCATTCAGTCAACACTGTAACATTCAGTCAACACTGTATCATTCAGTCAACACTGTATCATTCAGTCAACACTGTAACATTCAGTCAACACTGTATCATTCAGTCAACACTGTATCATTCAGTCAACACTGTAACATTCAGTCAACACTGTATCATTCAGTCAACACTGTAACATTCAGTCAACACTGTAACATTCAGTCAACACTGTATCATTCAGTCAACACTGTAACATTCAGTCAACACTGTATCATTCAGTCAACACTGTATCATTCAGTCAACAGTGTATCATTCAGTCAACACTGTAACATTCAGTCAACACTGTATCATTCAGTCAACACTGTATCATTCAGTCAACACTGTATCATTCAGTCAACCATGTAACATTCAGTCAACACTGTATCATTCAGTCAACACTGTATCATTCAGTCAACACTGTATCATTCAGTCAACACTGTATCATTCAGTCAACACTGTATCATTCAGTCAACACTATCATTCAGTCAACACTGTATCATTCAGTCAACACTATCATTCAGTCAACACTATCATTCAGTCAACACTGTATCAATCAGTCAACACTGTATCATTCAGTCAACACTATCATTCAGTCAACACTATCATTCAGTCAACACTGTAACATTCAGTCAACACTGTATCATTCAGTCAACACTATCTTTCAGTCAACACTGTATCATTCAGTCAACACTGTATCATTGTCAACCCTGTATCATTCAGTCAACACTATCTTTCAGTCAACACTGTATCATTCAGTCAACACTATCATTGTCAACCCTGTATCATTCAGTCAACACTATCTTTCAGTCAACACTGTATCATTCAGTCAACACTGTATCATTGTCAACCCTGTATCATTCAGTCAACACTATCTTTCAGTCAACATTGTATCATTCAGTCAACCCTGTATCAATCAACACTATCATTCAGTCAACGCTGTATCATTCAGTCAACCCTGTATCATTCAGTCAACACTGTAACATTCAGTCAACACTGTATCATTCAGTCAACACTGTATCATTCAGTCAACACTGTAACATTCAGTCAACACTGTATCATTCAGTCAACACTGTATCATTCAGTCAACACTGTAACATTCAGTCAACACTGTATCATTCAGTCAACACTGTAACATTCAGTCAACACTGTAACATTCAGTCAACACTGTATCATTCAGTCAACACTGTAACATTCAGTCAACACTGTATCATTCAGTCAACACTATCATTCAGTCAACAGTGTATCATTCAGTCAACACTGTAACATTCAGTCAACACTGTATCATTCAGTCAACACTGTATAATTCAGTCAACACTGTATCATTCAGTCAACCATGTAACATTCAGTCAACACTGTATCATTCAGTCAACACTGTATCATTCAGTCAACACTGTATCATTCAGTCAACACTGTATCATTCAGTCAACACTGTATCATTCAGTCAACACTGTATCATTCAGTCAACACTATCATTCAGTCAACACTGTATCATTCAGTCAACACTATCATTCAGTCAACACTATCATTCAGTCAACACTGTATCAATCAGTCAACACTGTATCATTCAGTCAACACTATCATTCAGTCAACACTATCATTCAGTCAACACTGTAACATTCAGTCAACACTGTATCATTCAGTCAACACTGTAACATTCAGTCAACACTGTAACATTCAGTCAACACTGTATCATTCAGTCAACACTGTATCATTCAGTCAACAGTGTATCATTCAGTCAACACTGTAACATTCAGTCAACACTGTATCATTCAGTCAACACTGTATCATTCAGTCAACACTATCATTCAGTCAACACTGCATCATTCAGTCAACACTGTATCATTCAGTCAACCCTGTAACATTCAGTCAACAGTGTATCATTCAGTCAACACTGTAACATTCAGTCAACACTGTATCATTCAGTCAACACTAACATTCAGTCAACACTGTATCATTCAGTCAACACTGTATCATTCAGTCAACACTATCATTCAGTCAACACTGTATCATTCAGTCAACACTGTATCATTCAGTCAACACTGTATCATTCAGTCAACACTATCATTCAGTCAACACTGTATCATTCAGTCAACACTGTATCATTCAGTCAACACTGTATCAGTCAACACTATCATTCAGTCAACACTGTATCATTCAGTCAACACTGTAACATTCAGTCAACACTGTATCATTCAGTCAACACTGTATCATTCAGTCAACACTATCAGTCAACACTGTATCATTCAGTCAACACTGTATCATTCAGTCAACACTGTATCAGTCAACACTATCATTCAGTCAACACTGTATCATTCAGTCAACACTGTATCATTCAGTCAACACTGTATCATTCAGTCAACACTGTATCATTCAGTCAACACTGTATCATTCAGTCAACACTGTATCATTCAGTCAACACTATCATTCAGTCAACACTGTATCATTCAGTCAACACTGTATCATTCAGTCAACACTGTATCATTCAGTCAACACTGTATCATTCAGTCAACACTATCATTCAGTCAACACTGTATCATTCAGTCAACACTGTATCATTCAGTCAACACTGTATCATTCAGTCAACACTGTATCATTCAGTCAACACTGTATCATTCAGTCAACAGTGTATCATTCAGTCAACACTGTATCATTCAGTCAACACTGTATCATTCAGTCAACACTGTATCATTCAGTCAACACTGTATCATTCAGTCAACACTGTATCATTCAGTCAACACTATATCATTTACTCACCGGAATTTCGTCTCTGGATGATCCCTGAAAAAAATAGAAAGTTTATAATTAGCTACCGTATTAACAAGTCTATAATTTATATGTGATAAATGTTAATTATTTATCTACTAAGATTGAATGTTAACCAACACATAATGGGGAGGACGGATGAGGAGGAGGGGAGTGGGTGTGGGAGGTGGTGAGTAGATGGGGTCGAGGGGAGTGGGTGTGGGAGGTGGTGAGTAGATGGGGTCGAGGGGAGTGGGTGTGGGAGGTGGTGAGTAGATGGGGGTAAAGGAGAGGGAGGGAGAATTTTGAGTGGTCTTTAATAAAGGGTCACGAACTTTTGAGAGAAGATAATAAACAGAAGACAATGTTGTAGGAACTGAGGAAGAAAGTTTGATGGGTCTGGTGTTACTGGCAAGAAGAAACAGTGCTTAAGAAGAGAGGAAGCAGACAGTGTACACATGCTGCATGGCTTATAAAATCCGTAAATACAGAGATATGAAGAA
>NC_091322.1:23678872-23788872 GCF_038502225.1 Cherax quadricarinatus
GTGACTGTCATGTGACTCTCATGTGACTGTCATGTGACTGTCATGTGACTGTCATGTGACTGTCATGTGACTCTGTCATGTGAGTCCTACTTGAGCAGTTTGAGGTACATTATGGACCTCCTTCCCAGAGGCACAAGTAGGAAAAAACTGCCACTGTTTTGCGTCTTGGTATTCTATAATAAGAAATGTAAAATATCTTTCATAAGCAAAGACCAACTGAAAAATTACAAGATTTTAACTAGTAAATAGCTTTACAATAGTATATTATAATATACACTTGGAAAATCCTGGAAGGAATGGTCGCTAATCTGGACACACAAACCACTCCTTACGAAAATAAAGACTGGGCAGGCGGTGCAAAATACCTCCAATGAAAAGTAGGGGCGCCATTGGTACACTAAGAGAAAACAACATAAGCGTCCGGGGCCCAAGACTGTTCAACAGTCTCGCACTATGCATAAGGGGAATTACCAATAGTCCCCTGGCTGCCTTCAAGAGGGAGCTGGACAGATACTTAAAGTCGGTGCCGGATCAGCCGGGCTTTGGTTCGTACGCTGGACTACGTGCGGCCAGCAGTAACAGCCTGGTTGATCAGGCCCTGATCCACCAGGAGGCCTGGTTATGGACCGGGTCGCTGGGGCGTTGATCCCCGGAACATCCTTCATGTAGACTCTAGGTAGGTACACTCTCCTCCTCTGTGACTACACTCGCTATAATTCACCACTCACTCTTGGATCTGAACATTAAAATGGTATAAAATACCGACAGGTTGTTAGGTAAGACACATATGCAACAGTTAGGTATCTTTATTACGATTGTTTCAGACTTCGGAACAATGCTCTTCTCCAGACTGAGGGACTGACCACCTCAAAACTTTAAGGGTGATGGACTGATTACATCGTCTTCAAGTCTCTTCTGCTTCTATCAACTTTTCTGTACACGACTGAAGAAGCCTACTGTGTAGGCGAAACGTTTCGTAATAAAGACACCTAACTGTTGCATATGTGTCTTACCTAACACTCTTGGATCTACATAACATGCTGCCGACAACATCGAAGGGAAACATTCTACAGAACAACCATTCTTTTAGGACACCATTTTGATCTGTTGAGATCTTCACCAAGTCTTGATCAAGCTCTGAACACACAGATAAACAATGGCCCAAAAGCTTCTTCTGCAAAAATGAATATTTTTCTTCACATTTCTCTTAATATATTAAACAACCTAGGCAGTGTTATCAAGGTGGGTTTACAACCTAGGCAGTGTTATCAAGGTGGGTTCACAACCTAGGCAGTGTTATCAAGGTGGGTTCACAACCTAGGCAGTGTTATCAAGGTGGGTTCACAACCTAGGCAGTGTTATCAAGGTGGGTTCACAACCTAGGCAGTGTTATCAAGGTGGGTTCACAACCTAGGCAGTGTTATCAAGGTGGGTTCACAACCTAGGCAGTGTTATCAAGGTGGGTTCACAACCTAGGCAGTGTTATCAAGGTGGGTTTACGACCTAGGCAGTGTTATCAAGGTGGGTTCACAACCTAGGCAGTGTTATCAAGGTGGGTTCACAACCTAGGCAGTGTTATCAAGGTGGGTTCACAACCTAGGCAGTGTTATCAAGGTGGGTTCACAACCTAGGCAGTGTTATCAAGGTGGGTTCACAACCTAGGCAGTGTTATCAAGGTGGGTTCACAACCTAGGCAGTGTTATCAAGGTGGGTTCACAACCTAGGCAGTGTTATCAAGGTGGGTTCACAACCTAGGCAGTGTTATCAAGGTGGGTTCACAACCTAGGCAGTGTTATCAAGGTGGGTTTACGACCTAGGCAGTGTTATCAAGGTGGGTTCACAACCTAGGCAGTGTTATCAAGGTGGGTTTACAACCTAGGCAGTGTTATCAAGGTGGGTTCACAACCTAGGCAGTGTTATCAAGGTGGGTTCACAACCTAGGCATTGTTATCAAGGTGGGTTTACAACATAGGCAGTGTTATCAAGGTGGGTTCACAACCTAGGCAGTGTTATCAAGGTGGGTTCACAACCTAGGCAGTGTTATCAAGGTGGGTTTACAACATAGGCAGTGTTATCAAGGTGGGTTCACAACCTAGGCAGTGTTATCAAGGTGGGTTTACAACCTAGGAAGTGTTATCAAGGTGGGTTCACAACCTAGGAAGTGTTATCAAGGTGGGCTCACAACCTATGAAGTGTTATCAACGTGGGTTTACAACTTAGGCAGTGTTATCAAGGTGGGTTCACAACCTAGGCAGTGTTATCAAGGTGGGTTTACAACCTAGAAGTGTTATCAAGGTGGGTTCACAACCTAGGCAGTGTTATCAAGGTGGGTTCACAACCTAGGCAGTGTTATCAAGGTGGGTTCACAACCTAGGCAGTGTTATCAAGGTGGGTTCACAACCTAGGCAGTGTTATCAATGTGGGTTCACAACCTAGGCAGTGTTATCAAGGTGGGTTCACAACCTAGGCAGTGTTATCAAGGTGGGTTCACAACCTAGGCAGTGTTATCAAGGTGCGTTTACAACCTAGAAGTGTTATCAAGGTGGGTTCACAACCTAGGCAGTGTTATCAAGGTGGGTTCACAACCTAGGCAGTGTTATCAAGGTGGGTTCACAACCTAGGCAGTGTTATCAAGGTGGGTTCACAACCTAGGCAGTGTTATCAAGGTGGGTTCACAACCTAGGCAGTGTTATCAAGGTGGGTTCACAACCTAGGCAGTGTTATCAAGGTGGGTTCACAACCTAGGCAGTGTTATCAAGGTGGGTTCACAACCTAGGCAGTGTTATCAAGGTGGGTTCACAACCCAGGCAGTGTTATCAAGGTGGGTTCACAACCTAGGCAGTGTTATCAAGGTGGGTTCACAACCCAGGCAGTGTTATCAAGGTGGGTTCACAACCTAGGCAGTGTTATCAAGGTGGGTTCACAACCTAGAAGTGTTATCAAGGTGGGTTCACAACCTAGGCAGTGTTATCAAGGTGGGTTCACAACCTAGAAGTGTTATCAAGGTGGGTTCACAACCTAGAAGTGTTATCAAGGTGGGTTCACAACCCAGTGTTATCAAAGATAAGTTGCATGAACCACCTATACAAACTTACGAAATATTAATGTATTTAGAACCTCGGATGAATGGCAGCAAGGAACAATCAGGGTAAAAGAAGGAAGAGTGGGTGGAGGAGGAAATGAGAGAGAGAGAGAGAGAGAGAGAGAGAGAGAGAGAGAGAGAGAGAGAGAGAGAGAGAGAGAGAGAGAGAGAGAGAAATAGTCACTCGTCAACCTCAGTGAATACTTCCAAATATTTAGGTTTCCGTGGGGCGGAGGCCTTGTCGTGAGCAGTGAACGTGATAGATCGCTTGATCTTCTGAAACCTTTTGGAACCGATCCTCTTAGCGCGTTCCAGGTTGTGCGCGCCTTGCTGGAACATTCGCTCTAGCCCCTGAGATTGTGCTCTGGAGATGGTACCATGCTGGGCATCGTTGTAAGTGTCCGTGGACGTCATCATGCCCCTCACCCCGCCCAGGTACTTACTCTTCTGAGTGTCGTGGGAGACGGTGGAGGCGATGGTGTTGTATGAGCGAGGTTTCTTGCCAGAATAGTCACGGGTATTGAGGTCGCCACCTGAAAATACTCACAATAGTCAGTAATAGCTACTCCTGTTATTGAGACGACTAGTTCGTAATATTCACAGACAATTGCTAAACCCATAGGAATCATACGGCACCTAGGGAATGGGATGTAATCATGTGAGGGGCCATAAGCTCGTCACCAGCTTCACTTAATATGGTTACTTTCCTCGGTGTTAGTGATATAACACCGAGGAAATTGAATTCGTCTCTGTAACAGCTATTATATCTGAGTTGTGCTCCATTATTCTTATCTTTACCTCTAGGTTCTCGTTGAAGTTCTATCTGCATTTGTATACCTCTATTCTCATGAGTTTGTGTGTATAAGTGCTGTGTACGTGTGTCTACAAAGTGTTTGTGTATGATTGTGTGTGTGTTTATAGAAGTGCTTGCGTATGGCTATGTATAAAAGCTTGCGTGTGGTGTATGACTGTGTGTACATATATAGTTTGTGTATGAGCGTACACTCACCGTAGTGAACAAGTAGGTCGAACACCTCCGTGCGGTTGAACATGGCAGCGATGTGCAGTGGCGTGTACCCCTGAAAATGAACATAATCACTAACATTACAAGCAAACAGTTAGTAAGGAACAAACACGATCACTAAGAGGATAGGCAGACATGATTAACAACAACAACAACACATACACACGAGACTAACAAACACTCCCACAAACACCAGACTAACACAAATCATTCAAACGTCGATTAACACACAAAACACTAACGTCATATGAACTTTGGATTAACATCAGACAAACACTATAACACACATCAGACTAACACTCATACACAAACACAAGACCAACACAAACAATATATTAACAAAACAAACAGCGTTCTCTGCTTTAAGGTCTTTATACATTTTCAAAACGTAATTGAACAGTCTCTCAGAGACAGAACTTTCCCTAGAACTTAGAAGCAGGGAAGGGGATGAGGGAGGGGAAGGAGAGGTGGCTGAAAGAGGGGTGGGAGAGGTGGCTGAAAGAGGGGTGGTAGAGGTGGCTGAAAGAGGGGTGGGAGAGGTGGCTGAAAGAGGGGTGGGAGAGATGGCTGAAAGAGGGGTGGGAGAGGTGGCTGAAAGAGGGGTGGGAGAGGTGGCTGAAAGAGGGGTGGGAGAGATGGCTGAAAGAGGGGTGGGAGAGGTGCTTCAAAGAGGATAAGTTTAAGGAAAGATAAAGATAGAAGACAAACATTAAAAAATAAAGGAACGCAGGTTAAAAGAACAAAATGAGGAGAGATAGAGAGAGATGGGAAGGAGAGGAGTGTGTGACAGGGGGAGAGGGAGGAAAGGAGGGGAAAGTTTGCAACAGCCCCGCTGGTATATTCCCCAACAAACTTTAATATAGGATTTCGCCACACACTTGGGGTGATAATCTCATAAGTGTATTGAGATTAAATCCAAATATCTGGTGCAATATATCGAGCAGGGGGAAGGGTGCCAGAACTACACCCTGCTGCACCCCGTCTCTCTCTCTCTCTCTCACACACACACACACACACACACACACACACACACACACACACACACACACACACACACACAAGGAGAAGAAATATTAAAGACTGTTTTAATGAAAGACGTTGGAGAACTGTGAAAAATAAAGGATTTGAAACTAATCCAGGAAGCTGGTCAATCCAGACATATAGCAGATAAAAAACATAAATGTAAAGATGGAAGAATAAAGGAACTTTGAACCAAGGAGACTGTAGACAAGAGCAAGATGGTATTGAATCTTATATTCAAGTTTGTAAAAAAAAAAAGTAAACTAAACGTTAAAGACAGAATCGAAACAACTGGAAACAACAAAAATCACTGAAGAGGAGGAACTGTTTCTGGTACAAACCAGAAAGTGTCAGTGAGTTTACTAAAGATATATGTAGCAGATTTAAAGGACAAACAGGTAACTGAGTTAGAGAATACTGTGATACCTAAAGAGGTAAAACAGGAATTCTTAGTGAATGTTGACAAACAAACAGGACCAGATCAGACAGCAACATGAGTTTGAAAACAATGTGCATTAGAAACGAGTAGTTCACTTTGGATTCTTTTTTTAGGATTTCACTACAAAGAGGGTAAATTGACAGACAAATGGAAGACAGCAAACACTGTGCCAATATTCCTCTTACGTACATTCTCCTGTATCAGTGACTGCTATGAAGGACGCCTCTAAACACTTCCTCTTATATAGATTTGTTTGTGAGGGAATTGTAGCCTAAACGAAGAATTCAGAGCACTGCATGTTTGTCCATTTGCCTAAATGACTGTAGGTATTTTTATACCTTTCTACTCTCAAAAGCAGCAGTGTGCAGAATGGCGTGCAAGAAATAAGACTTAACCAATACAGGTCTCCCACACACATACACAGGTCACCATCACATTAAAAACAATAGTGATGATGCACAGGGGTGCATCAAACAGTCGTCAACACACAGGAGAGGGGGGGGAGGAGGAAGTCAGCAACAGCGAGCAATCGTGCGTGCGTGCGTGTGTGTGTGTGTGTGTGTGTGTGTGTGTGTGTGTGTGTGTGTGTGTGTGTGTGTGTGTGTGTGTGTGTGTGTGTGTGTGTGTGTGTTAGACGCAGCAATTATCGCGCCTCAGGCCCCGCGCGGTAATTTTCACATACATATTAATATGAAGCTCCGGAGAGGGGAAGAGTTAGTCTATGTTGCACTGCCTCTCCACCGACACATTCCATCACCTACACCAGCGTCCAAACCCGACCTTCCCGCACCGTCACGCAAGACCCGATCTTCCCTTCCACTCCGCCCGCTTTTTCGTCGTTTAGGTCGCAAATCGCCTTTGCTATAATTAAAACGAGAGGCGTAACGACCAATCAACCCGGACAAACGATGCATTCGGCAGTTAGCAACAATTGCAGCGTTCTACCTGTGCTCGACACGTAATTCTTCAATAGGCCATGACTCTTGCCCTCCGACTCTACTCCTCCTCTTCCTACTGGCCTGTCCAGGTCTGGTCTGACTAGTCTGACCCGACCTGGCCTTGCCTTGCCTGGCTTGGCCTGGACTAGACTGACTAGCCTACCTTGGTGTGTCGGGTCCCCCCAAGCACTGCACGTCTCTATTAACAACTGTAGCCTGGCTAACGAGCTCACACTGGTAATGAAAACTGCCAGTGAGCAATATGTCGTTATCTATGCAGCCAGCCAGACAACTAGCAAGCCAGTCCAGCATCCATCTAGACAAAGACAACGAGTATAAAACCAGTCAAGCATCCATCTAGACAGCCAGCCACACAGGAAGTCAGCCGTGTACACGAGTCAATAAACAAAACCGTCTCTAGCTAGGAGAACACAACTCCTCTATAAGGCACTGACTGGCTTCTCCCCCCCATCACACACACACACACACACACACACACACCTGCAACCACAAATAAGTGAGTGCACACACAGTAGAAATGCGTAAAAAGCAAGGGAAGACAGAGTGGAACACGAGAGAACTATGGCCGAAAAAACAACTGAAAGACTGAAAGAGGAAGTGAAAGAGCTGGACGAAAATTTGAAGAAAATGAGGGAGGGAGGGTTAGGCAGGAGAGAGAATTATGAAGGAAACTCAGGAACAGCAGTAAGGGACAATAACAGCAAAAAAATTACCAGACATATATCCAGGCGACTAGACAGCACAGGAGGGTAATGAGGGAGACAGCAAGGGAAATGATAACAGACAATGTAATCTGGAAGGAAAGACAATGGGAGGAAGAAAGTTACTGATGATCTATGAACTTAAGAAGACTGACTGATGATAAGTCAGGAAGGTCAGAGGAAGATTCAGAGCACGTGGATAATTCTCAGATCAGGATATGCTTCCGGGACAAAGAATGCCCTATCAAATTAACCTTCTGGTCACAAGTATCTCAAAGCGAGCAAAATCATGGAAGAACTACAAAAACAAAGGACAAAAGAAAACAAAGAGGTGAGCAGAAGAACCAAAAACGAATAAGGAAGGGTGAGAAACTAAGCGACAAATGGAGAATGAGACATCAGCTAAAAACACGTCTTGTGATAAATAGTTTAAAAAACCGACAAGTTTAAGATTGAGACACTTATGCAACATATGGGAATCTTTATTGAGGAAACGTTTCACCACACAGTGGCTTCATCAGTCCAATACAAAGCAAAAAGGTGTAAGGAGAGGAGTGTAAGGTAATCCGTAGCTCCAGGCTGAGCTACGGATTACCTTACACTCCTCTCCTTACACCTTTTTGCTTTGTATTAGACTGATGAAGCCACTGTGTGGTGAAACGTTTCCTCAATAAAGATTCCCATATGTTGCATAAGTGTCTCAATCTTAAAGACAAGTCTTAACCAAAACTGCTTTACCGTCACAAGAAAGACAGAGTAAAAGACGCGGCAGTAAGACGGGACAGGGAAGGAGACTTTACAACCTTACAAGAAATGACCAGAAAGTCTGTGAGGAACTGAATAAAAACTGTAAGGAAATAGAGACACCACCAAAGAGACAAGATGAGTAGTACACCAACGAGTACCGGGCACAGTACACACACACACACACACACAGGAAGAGAAATGAAGATACTGAGTGAACTAACTATATCGAGGGTAATGTGACCAGACAATCTCGCTCCATAGCTTCTGGAAAATATGGCTGAAGAAACCATACAATGGGTGGGGTTAGAACCCGCGATCAGAGCGCCTCAAAACTCCAGATCGTCGCGTTAGCCACTGGGCCAGCTGGCCACAATAAGATTCATCCAGGCTACACGTCACTTGGTACAGGGCAACAGTTTGAGATGTGGAAGACAGCAAATGTAGTCCCGATATTTAAGTAAGGGGACAGACAGGAAACATTGAGCTAGAGACCAGTGTCACTGACATGTATACTGTGTAAGGTTATGGAGAAAATAAACATGAGAGTGGTGAAACATCCGGAATATAGTTGTTTCATAAACAGCCAGAAAGGCTGCTTGAGTTTAATGGCAAGACAACAAAGGTGAGGCAAGAAAGAGAGGACTGCGTGGACTGCATATTTTTAGATTGTAAGACATCTGGCACAGTACTACACAAGAGACTACATCAAGAACTGGAAGAGCAGGCATGAATAACAGGGAAAGCACTGAAATGGATCAAGGAATATCTAACTGTAAGGAAACAGAGTCGATGTCTGAGAAGAGGCACTGGAATGGGCAAGTGTGACAAGTAGGGTTCAACAAGGACTGGTATTGGAACTAGTACTTTTTCTGGTGTACACAAATAACAAGATGAAAGAGGAAGAGCTTGATGTATTCCCGTTTGCAGATGATTTGAAAGCAATGAGAAGACTTAAAATAAGACAAGAAAAGGATACAAATGGATCTGGACAAGCAGTTAATGGGATTCAACCCCAGCAAGCTCACGGAAAAGGGCAAAGACCAGAAATAGAGTACAATCTCGAAGGACAAAGACTGCAAACCTCATTCAAGGAGGACCTAGGGGTGAGCATAGTGCAGAACATATTGCCTGGGGTGCGCACCAACCGCAACACATGCGTGTTTGGCAAACCTAAAATTAACTTTTAAGAATCTCACGACACCATATACGACATGTCTGGATCACCTTGGAGTATGCAGTACCAGCATGGAACCCACACCTACCATCAGGGATATCAAGAAAATGGAAAAAAGTGTATTATTATTATTATTATTATTATTATCAAAAAGAAGCGCTAAGCCACAAGGGCTATACAGCTGGAAAAAAGTGTATAATTTTCTATAGAGACAAAGTCCCAGAGTTAAGGAGAAACAAGTAATAACATTAATAACATCAGAGGACAGAAGACTCAGAGAGTACGTTTATTTAGGCACGGGTACACATAAGTGCAATTACAACAAACAGTGTCAATTACCCACCAAGATAACCACAAAAAAGTCAAACAAAGTGACTTATTTCCTTTGGAAATATTGTGAGGAAATGATGGAGTGGACGGTGACATGTTATTCAAGAGATGGAAAATGAATACAAGAAGGCGCAGGGATGTCAGGAAGGATTTCTTCAGCTTCTGAGTGGTCAGGAAATGGAATGACTTGGACAGCGAAGTGGTCGAGGCAGGATTTATACACATTTTTAAGAATGGGTATGGCAGGGCTCATGAAATAAGGAAAAAAAAATTCCGGTAGGAGAAAGTTCGAAAGGCTGGGCCAGGAGCTAAGACTCGTCCTTGGCAACTGCAAATAGGCGAGTACACATACTTGTTTGTTCCACCTCAGTCTCTATCTCCCTCTCCTCTCCACTCTCTCTCTCTCTCTCTCTCTCTCTCTCTCTCTCTCTCTCTCTCTCAAACAAATTCCCGACGGTGACTGACTTTTAACTAGAATTTACCGCCGGCCAAATTGTTAAAACATTTTTCCCTTTTCTCTGTCCATCGGGTTATGTGGGAGGTTGCCATGTTGTGTGGGGGTTATGTGGAAGGTTGCCATGTTGTGTGGGGGTTATGTGGAAGGTTGCCATGTTGTGTGGGGGCTATGTGGGAGGTTGCCATGTTGTGTGGGGGTTATGTGGAAGGTTGCCATGTTGTGTGGGGGTTATGTGGGAGGTTGCCATGTTGTGTGGGGGTTATGTGGAAGGTTGCCATGTTGTGTGGGGGTTATGTGGAAGGTTGCCATGTTGTGTGGGGGTTATGTGGGAGGTTGCCATGTTGTGTGGGGGTTATGTGGAAGGTTGCCATGTTGTGTGGGGGCTATGTGGGAGGTTGCCATGTTGTGTGGGGGTTATGTGGAAGGTTGCCATGTTGTGTGGGGGTTATGTGGGAGGTTGCCATGTTGTGTGGGGGTTATGTGGAAGGTTGCCATGTTGTGTGGGGGTTATGTGGAAGGTTGCCATGTTGTGTGGGGGTTATGTGGGAGGTTGCCATGTTGTGTGGGGGTTATGTGGGAGGTTGCCATGTTGTGTGGGGGTTATGTGGAAGGTTGCCATGTTGTGTGGGGGCTATGTGGGAGGTTGCCATGTTGTGTGGGGGTTATGTGGAAGGTTGCCATGTTGTGTGGGGGTTATGTGGGAGGTTGCCATGTTGTGTGGGGGTTATGTGGAAGGTTGCCATGTTGTGTGGGGGTTATGTGGAAGGTTGCCATGTTGTGTGGGGGTTATGTGGAAGGTTGCCATGTTGTGTGGGGGTTATGTGGAAGGTTGCCATGTTGTGTGGGGGTTATGTGGAAGGTTGCCATGTTGTGTGGGGGTTATGTGGAAGGTTGCCATGTTGTGTGGGGGTTATGTGGAAGGTTGCCATGTTGTGTGGGGGTTATGTGGAAGGTTGCCATGTTGTGTGGGGGTTATGTGGGAGGTTGCCATGTTGTGTGGGGGTTATGTGGAAGGTTGCCATGTTGTGTGGGGGTTATGTGGAAGGTTGCCATGTTGTGTGGGGGTTATGTGGGAGGTTGCCATGTTGTGTGGGGGTTATGTGGAAGGTTGCCATGTTGTGTGGGGGTTATGTGGAAGGTTGCCATGTTGTGTGGGGGTTATGTGGGAGGTTGCCATGTTGTGTGGGGGTTATGTGGAAGGTTGCCATGTTGTGTGGGGGTTATGTGGAAGGTTGCCATGTTGTGTGGGGGTTATGTGGGAGGTTGCCATGTTGTGTGGGGGTTATGTGGAAGGTTGCCATGTTGTGTGGGGGTTATGTGGAAGGTTGCCATGTTGTGTGGGGGTTATGTGGGAGGTTGCCATGTTGTGTGGGGGTTATGTGGAAGGTTGCCATGTTGTGTGGGGGTTATGTGGGAGGTTGCCATGTTGTGTGGGGGTTATGTGGAAGGTTGCCATGTTGTGTGGGGGTTATGTGGGAGGTTGCCATGTTGTGTGGGGGTTATGTGGAAGGTTGCCATGTTGTGTGGGGGTTATGTGGGAGGTTGCCATGTTGTGTGGGGGTTATGTGGAAGGTTGCCATGTTGTGTGGGGGTTATGTGGAAGGTTGCCATGTTGTGTGGGGGTTATGTGGAAGGTTGCCATGTTGTGTGGGGGTTATGTGGGAGGTTGCCATGTTGTGTGGGGGTTATGTGGAAGGTTGCCATGTTGTGTGGGGGTTATGTGGGAGGTTGCCATGTTGTGTGGGGGTTATGTGGAAGGTTGCCATGTTGTGTGGGGGTTATGTGGAAGGTTGCCATGTTGTGTGGGGGTTATGTGGAAGGTTGCCATGTTGTGTGGGGGTTATGTGGAAGGTTGCCATGTTGTGTGGGGGTTATGTGGAAGGTTGCCATGTTGTGTGGGGGTTATGTGGAAGGTTGCCATGTTGTGTGGGGGTTATGTGGAAGGTTGCCATGTTGTGTGGGGGTTATGTGGGAGGTTGCCATGTTGTGTGGGGGTTATGTGGAAGGTTGCCATGTTGTGTGGGGGTTATGTGGAAGGTTGCCATGTTGTGTGGGGGTTATGTGGGAGGTTGCCATGTTGTGTGGGGGTTATGTGGAAGGTTGCCATGTTGTGTGGGGGTTATGTGGAAGGTTGCCATGTTGTGTGGGGGTTATGTGGGAGGTTGCCATGTTGTGTGGGGGTTATGTGGAAGGTTGCCATGTTGTGTGGGGGTTATGTGGAAGGTTGCCATGTTGTGTGGGGGTTATGTGGGAGGTTGCCATGTTGTGTGGGGGTTATGTGGAAGGTTGCCATGTTGTGTGGGGGTTATGTGGAAGGTTGCCATGTTGTGTGGGGGTTATGTGGGAGGTTGCCATGTTGTGTGGGGGTTATGTGGAAGGTTGCCATGTTGTGTGGGGGTTATGTGGGAGGTTGCCATGTTGTGTGGGGGTTATGTGGAAGGTTGCCATGTTGTGTGGGGGTTATGTGGGAGGTTGCCATGTTGTGTGGGGGTTATGTGGAAGGTTGCCATGTTGTGTGGGGGTTATGTGGGAGGTTGCCATGTTGTGTGGGGGTTATGTGGAAGGTTGCCATGTTGTGTGGGGGTTATGAGGAAGGTTGCCATGTTGTGTGGGGGTTATGTGGAAGGTTGCCATGTTGTGTGGGGGTTATGTGGGAGGTTGCCATGTTGTGTGGGGGTTATGTGGAAGGTTGCCATGTTGTGTGGGGGTTATGTGGGAGGTTGCCATGTTGTGTGGGGGTTATGTGGAAGGTTGCCATGTTGTGTGGGGGTTATGTGGAAGGTTGCCATGTTGTGTGGGGGTTATGTGGGAGGTTCCCATGTTGTGTGGGGGTTATGTGGGAGGTTGCCATGTTGTGTGGGAGTTATGTGGAAGGTTGCCATGTTGTGTGGGAGTTATGTGGAAGGTTGCCATGTTGTGTGGGGGTTATGTGGGAGGTTGCCATGTTGTGTGGGAGTTATGTGGAAGGTTGCCATGTTGTGTGGGGGTTATGTGGGAGGTTGCCATGTTGTGTGGGGGTTATGTGGGAGGTTGCCATGTTGTGTGGGGGTTATGTGGGAGGTTGCCATGTTGTGTGGGAGTTATGTATAAGGTTGCCATGTTGTGTGGGGGTTATGTGGGAGGTTGCCATGTTGTGTGGGGGTTATGTGGGAGGTTGCCATGTTGTGTGGGGGTTATGTGGGAGGTTGCCATGTTGTGTGGGGGTTATGTGGGAGGTTGCCATGTTGTGTGGGGGTTATGTGGGAGGTTGCCATGTTGTGTGGGGGTTATGTGGGAGGTTGCCATGTTGTGTGGGGGTTATGTGGGAGGTTGCCATGTTGTGTGGGGACTATGAGGGAGGCTGCCATGTTGTGTGGGAGGTTGCCATGTGTGGGGGTTATGTGGGAGGCTGCCATGTTGTGTGGGGGTTATGTGGGAGGCTGCCATGTTGTGTGGGGGTTATGTGGGAGGTTGCCATGTTGTGTGGGGGCTATGTGGGAGGCTGCCATGTTGTGTGGGAGGTTGCCATGTGTGGGGGTTATGTGGGAGGTTGCCATGTTGTGTGGGGGTTATGTGGGAGGTTGCCATGTTGTGTGGGGGTTATGTGGGAGGTTGCCATGTTGTGTGGGGGCTATGAGGGAGGCTGCCATGTTGTGCGGGGGCTATGTGGGAGGCTGCCATGTTGTGTGGGAGGTTGCCATGTGTGGGGGTTATGTGGGAGGCTGCCATGTTGTGTGGGGGTTATGTGGGAGGTTGCCATGTTGTGTGGGGGCTATGTGGGAGGCTGCCATGTTGTGTGGGGGTTATGTGGGAGATTGCCATGTGTGGGGGTTATGTGAGAGGTTGCCATGTTGTGTGGGAGTTATGTTGGAGGTTGCCATGTTGTGTGGGAGTTATGTGAGAGGTTGCCATGTTGTGGGGGCTAAGTAGGAGATTGCCATGTTGTGTGAGGGTTATGTGGGATGCTGCCATGTTGTGTGGGGGTTATGTGGGATGTTGCCATATTGTGTGGGGGTTATGTGGAAGGTTGCCATGTTGTGTGGGGGTTATATGGGATGTTGCCATATTGTGTGGGAGGTTGCCATGTTGTGTGGGTTATGTGGGATATTGCCATGTTGTGTGGGCGTTATGTGGGAGGTTGCCATGTGTGAGTTATGTTGGAGGTTGCCATGTTGTGTGGGGGTTCTGTGGGATGTTACCATGTTGTGTGGGGGTTATGTGAGACGTTGCCATGCTGTGTTGGGGTTATGTGGGAGGTTGCCATACGTGGGGGTTATGTGGGAGGTTGCCATACGTGGGGGTTATGTGGGAGGTTGCCATACGTGGGGGTTATGTGCGAGGCTACCACGTTGTTTGGGAGGTTGCCATGTTGTGTGGGGGTTATGTGGGAGGTTGCCATGTTGTGTGGGGGTTATGTGGGAGGTTGCCATGTTGTGTGGGGGTTATGTGGAAGGTTGCCATGTTGTGTGGGGGTTATGTGGGAGGATGCCATGTTGTGTGGGGATTATGATGTAGCATCTCCCAGGTAAAGCATCCCCCAAGTGCAGCATCCCCAAGGTGCGGCATTTCCCAGGTGCATCTTCCAGGTGCAGCATCCCCCAGGTGCAGCATCCCCCAGGTGCAGCATCTCCCAGGTGCAGCATCCCCCAGGTGCGGCATTTCCCAGGTGCATCCCCCAGGTGCGGCATCTCCCAGGTGCGGCATCTACCAGTGTTTGATCATCAAACACACTAACAACTTTCAGTTGATTTAATCGGCTTCATAATACTCGAAGCCATATCTCTCAGTGACACACTAACTCACACTTCTGTTTCCCCAACTACTATAAACACAATTATTAACCATGTTTACAGTCATGTCGAAGTCGTACTTTTACTGGGGCAAAAGTAAACATTCCACCTCTCTTCTACGTACCCTGGCCCCAGGTCTCACACTCTACGTGATGCCTTTGCAGTGCTAGCTACATCTCTCTCTCAGAGCTAACCTCTCAAAAGTATTTTCTGAAGTCAAAATTGAACCTAAAAAGTTGCTTTACTTTATGTAAGTATACACGTATTTATTTCAAAGTAATCACTAAAGATGTATATACTTGTCTCTCTCTAAACACACATTGTTATTTTGCAGTCATATACTATCTTTCCTCTAATTCTGCCATGCACTTGACCTGGCGTACCAAACACCTTCACACTTCCCCTTTAATGCTCCCTCTTCCTCCCCCACTTACTACAACAACACACATGCTCTCCACTAATCCTTCATAAGCTCTCCTTCTTTCCGTACGCTCATTAGTACAACAACCACTCAAGGTTACAACACCACCTACTTTAATACAGCAACCGCTTAAGTTCTTACCATATTGACCCTTCTTACTGCTTTACTAATTCCATCATGCTTCCACTTCTAACAAGATTCATTCCTCTTTATTCCAAGCAGGAAATTTTGGTCTCAATTTGATAATGTACATTCAAATTGGTGAATATGTTGTGGTAATTTGTGTGATCTCTCCCCCTGTATACCCAGCACCTCATCTTTGTAAAGAATGAGACACTTGTGCAACGTTCGGGAATCTTTGTTGGTTTCTTCAGTCTTTCAAGACTGAACACATGGACTCCAGGCTGAAGGACTGATTACCTCAAACTTCTCATCTTGCACCGTTATTCTCTGAAGAAGTCACTGGCTGGCGAAACGTTTCCACAGTAAACATTTCCAAATGTTGCACAAGTGTCTCATGTTTTTCAACTTGTGAGTTTTCTTAACTATTTACGTCACACCTCATCTCTATCTTAACTCCAGGTTCATTTACTTCCTGGATTGTATCGTCTTGTTTATATCAACAACTGTTTACTATTCCCAACAAAATTTGCTGACAATACCTCACCTGTTGTTTCAGTTTCTTTTTCTGTCGTCCTACACAGACTGCACATTTCATAAAGCATTTTCACATTTTATGTGCTAAATTATCTTCCTATACCATCATTTTCTCCTCATTCCAACAATGATTCTTCTTTCCTCCGGCACTTCCACTTCTGTAGTCACATACCCTTGTTACACAAGATATCAGAAACACGGCTCGAACAAGTGTAGAAGTTTTCAAGAGGAAACTGGACAGGTATCTCCACCATGTGCCTGATCAACCTGGCTGCGATGGATATGTGGGGCAGCGGGCCTCCAGCAGCAACAGCTTGGTTGACCAGGCAAATACCAGACGAGCCTTGCCCATGGCCGGGCTCCGAGAGTAGACTCTCGAAACTCATCAAAGGTATATCAAAGGTATACATAAACACTACCAATTCTCCACACACCTCAACACGCACACACACCACAACAACCCAACACGCACACACACCACAACAACCCAACACGCACACACACCACAACAACCCAACACGCACACACACCACAACAACCCAACACGCACACACACCACAACAACCCAACACGCACACACACCACACTGCACACACCACAACCCTACAACCACTGTGACAACAAATGTTCACTAACAGGCGCCTGTACATTACTAAGTCTACTGACGTCTCAGTTCTCTTGCATTATCCGACATTCTCGCTCCCTCTCCCCAATAAACCGGACAATTTTGCATATAAATTAATCCCTGGCTAAGAACGCAGCGGCTTGGTGTATTAATTAAGAACAGATACAAAAAGATGTGGTTTTAAAAGTGTGAGTGAGGAGAGGGGAGGGGAGAGACAGCGGAAAGAGGGGGAGGGGAGACGGAAGGAGGGGGAGAGAACATACAGAAGAAGGGGAGAAGGGAGAGACGGAAGGCGGAAGAGGGGAGACGGAAAGAGGGGAGGGGGAGACGGAAGGAGGGGAGGGGAGAGACGGACGGCGGAAGAGGGGAGACGGAAGGAGGGGAGGGGAAGAGACGGAAGGAGGGGAAGGGGAAAGACGGAATGAGAGTAGGGGAAAAACAGAAGGAGATGGGAGGAGCGAATGTTGTTATTCAACAAAATTGGATATAACTGCAGTGTATTGCTACCCTATTCTATATGTTTACACAGAGGGAACAAAAGCTAGCTATGTGTCCCTCTTACATTCCTTCACACAGGATGGAGGTTCATACAAGATGTTAAATGTGTCAGCCTGAGCTGGGAGACTTCAGTCAGGCGACGAGGATATCATCAAACATTCCAGTAAGGGTTTATCAGCTATAACAACTTCTAAGGTTTAGTTCCAGCAGAGCTGTAATTACTATCACCTGGGACTTACCATCTCTCAGGATAGCCAATCCAGCACACAGGAGAAATGGAATTTTATGAAGACATCGCAGTCATTCCAGAACGGGAGCAAGAAAAATAATACAGAGAGGAGAGGAAAGGGAGGTAGGATGAGAATAGTAATATGGGTATTATAAGCTGTTAAACTGCATACTGTACATGTATACCGCGGTTCGAGCCTCATGTTCATCTTTTTGTTTATTCAATGACAGTTGTTTATTACAACTTAATTTGACTTCTATTATAATATATATATATATATATATATATATATATATATATATATATATATATATATATATATATATATATATATATATATATATATATGATGAATGGTTTTGAAAACCGACAAGTTGAAGAATTGAGACACTTATGCAACACATGGGAATCTTTATTGAAGAAACGTTTCGCCACACAGTGGCTTCATCAGTCTAATACAAAGTAGAAATGGGTAAGGAGAGGAGAAGTTCGAGGTAATCAGTCCCTCAACCTGGAAACGATGTGTTCAGTCCATCACTTGTAGGAAGTGCAGCATAGGGCAAGAGAGGTGGCTTATATACTGCGGTGAGATGAGTTGAAGCAGGAGGAGGCGGGATCACAGTGGGACCTGCCACTAGTGTAAGTAGCAGGAGGAGGCGGGATCACAGTGGGACCTGCCACTAGTGTAAGTAGCAGGAGGAGGCGGGATCACAGTGGGACCTGCCACTAGTGTAAGTAGCAGGAGGAGGCGGGATCACAGTGGGACCTGCCACTAGTGTAAGTAGGTCGTCGTCCAAAGGTTGGGCAAGCGTTGAAGTCTTTGTATCAAGATTCCATGATGTTGCAGTGTCTGACAGATGTGACGAATGGTTTTTGAAAACGTTTCTTCAGTAAAGATTCCCATGTGTTGCATAAGTGTCTCAATTCTTCATATATATATATATATATATATATATATATATATATATATATATATATATATATATATATATATATATATATAGATATATATAGAGTTAGTAGATAATTTAGTCACTCACATAACACATGAACACATTCACATACCATATGTATCAGTAAACAACAAAAACATCACTAGTCTGCTAATGAGTGTTGGTAAATTTATTATTAACGATGAAGATATCCTCAAGTACCGTAGAAGAAATAAGTTACACCAGTTCTAGCTACGCCATTCCACTAGACCTGAAGTCACTCACAACAACTGGACACTCAAGACGGTAAAGGTCATGTTCCGTCTCTTTTTCACAGAGCTTACATGCAGAATAAACAGGGATGGGAGACTCACTGGACGTTGCTCGCATCTGCCACAGGTGACGATATCGCGACCTGATTCCGATGTTTTATGTTATCCATATATACATAGCTTTGTGAGCGGAACTAACCACAGTGCCTGATACTAGTAATCTCAGATCTCTGGGTATCTGTATTTTCTTGCCTACCAGAGCTGACATCCTTCAGGAGGATGGTTTTAACAAAGGGCAAAAGGTTGGCCAGTTGTGATTCCAACTCCGGCCTGTCACAAGTAAACCTAGCTTCTTTATCATACATTTGTGCGAGTATTAACTACGAGTGCTCACGACAGTGTTGAGGGTACGGAGGGAGAAGAGCTGCAGACCCCAGTGATGGTGACAGCTTTATACCTGGAGCCTACACCTGGAGCCCACACCTGGTGGTCAAGAGTCTTGAAGAACTCGAGGTTTGCAACAAAACTAATCCCGTAGCTGAAGGAAAGGAGCCACGAGGACAGGCTTTAGAAGAGAGAATGACCAGGGAAGACGCAATAACGATGAACAAGATACTCAGACAGCACCGAAGAGGACTGTCTGAGATGCGAAATACATGGGCGTAAAGTCTACATGGAAACTACAAAAATGTGTGATGCAGTGATGCATAGGGAGGTAAAGAAAACTTGCAGTCTCAGGGTAGTGACTAAATGAGCTAGATGAGGAAGTGGTGGGGCTATCATACACTGTTTCATGAGTGGGTATGATAGGAGCCCGTGAGAGCAGGAAGTAATAATGCCTGTCGATTATGGATTAAAATGAGGGTCCGGGAGCTGAGCCTCAGCCCTCTAAAACTATAACTATGTGAGTATACAAGTAACCTGACACCATATCACTGTCAGATGTAGTCGTTACTAACCCCGTTCTGTGGCAGCGTCCAACACAACAGTGACCAGCATAACAGCGACCAGTACAGCAGCGTCCATCACAGTACCGTCCATCACAGTAGCGTCCATCACAGTAGCGTCCATCACAGCAGTGTCCATCACAGCACAGACAAGGGCCCCCACATCATCATGGAATGAGAGAAGGAGAGGATCAAGGGTGTCACATAAAAAGAGCAAGCAGTATATATAAATATATATGCAAAACCCTTGATAATCCGTGGAGGAAGCTCGGTGCTGTGAGTGCCGTGTCCAGGTCACCACCACCACCACTGCTAAGAATAAAGAACACAGCTCTGCTTTAACAAGGATAGTACGTATTAGTGGTTGTGAAGTTCCTCTTGGTACTGGATGTGTTTGTACTGGTAATGTGGGGGCTGGTGGTGGTAGTAGTAATAGTGGTGGTGGTGACAACAACAACAACAGCAGCAGCAGCAGCAGCAGCAGCAGCAGCAGCAGCAGCAGCAGCAGCAGCAGGAGCAGGAGCAGGAGCAGCAGCAGCAGCAGCAGCAGCAGCAGCAGTAGTGGAATAGAAGATATATACTTTAAAATACCAGCTATTTCATTAAATGTAAGGAAACTAATAGCCAGTCTTGACAAGCTGCTGATAAGACATTTATTTATCCGTAATGTATAGAGGTGTATCTATCCCGAATGTATATGCATTTGCTAGTAATGTACAGTAAATACGTCCGATCATTAGCAATGTGTATAAACTGATACAATATATATATATATATATATATATATATATATATATATATATATATATATATATATATATATATATATATATATATATATATTTACTGCAAATTCGTTTCTTTATCAGTACTATATATACGTTCAATCTGTACTGTACATACGTTTATTTATCAGTAATGTATATACACTCAGTGGCCACTTTATTAGGTACACCCTTCTAGTACTGGGTAGGGTTTCTCTAACTCCAGAACAGCTTGAATTCTTGGTGTCATGGTGCTGGAAAATTCCTTAAGGATCCTGGTCCATGTTATCACGAGAGCATCACACAGTTGCTGCAGATTTGTCTGACTGCGCATTCATGCTGCGAATCTTCCATTCCACCACACCCCAAAGATTTATGACAAATTCTGGCCCCTACCATCCACATGTTGCAGCAGAAATGGCTATTCGTCAGACCAGGTGACGTTTTTCCAATCTTCAACTGTACAGTTCTGTTAAACCTGTCATCAGTGTATCCTCATTTTCCTGTTCTTAGCTTACAGGTGTGGAACCTAGCGTTGTCTGCTGCTGTACTCCATCCAGTTCAAGGTTCGACATGTTGTGCATTCAGATATGCTCTACTGAATACCACTGTCGTAACGCGTGGTTATTAGAGTTTTACTGGCACCTTCAATCAGTCAGGTCATTCTCCTTTGATCTCACTTAATATCAAGACGATTTCGCCCACAGAAATGCCGCTCGCTGGATGTTTGGTGTGATGAATGGTTTTGAAAACCGACAAGTTGAAGATTGAGACACTCGTGCAATATATGGGAATCTTTAATTTGGGAAAAGTTTTGCCACACAGCGGCTTCATCAGTCCAATACAAAGCAGAAAGGTGTAAGGAGAGAAGTTAGAGGTAATCAGTCCCTCAGCCTCGAGTCGATGTGTTCAGTCCATCAGTCTTGTAGAATGTGCAGCACAGGTTGTTGTTGTTGTAGGTTTGCCGGTACTTCCGGCCCGGGTCTTCTCCAGATGGCGACCCGGCGGTGGCCTCCCGGGCGGGGGGTGTCGTTCATCTTCTTTCTTCTGTATTGTTTCTTGGAGCCCTCCGGTTGGAGGGCGACTTCTTCTGTCTTGCGGTGACTCCCCAAGTGGGAAGTATCTTCTCGTTTAGCATCTTCAGCAGCATAGGAGGGTAGAGGCAGAAATTACAGGGTTCTTTTTGGAGCCACACCCCAGCTTTAGCAGGCAGCAAAGTGCTGGGGAAACTTGCCTTCACGATGATTGATCATTGACAGTCCTGCTAGATGAGGGTACCGTCTTCGGCAGCCCCATTCTGGAGAGTCCTGAATTTCTTCCTTGTGGTGTAGTCGAGTGCCATAGGGCCGTAGACGTGGCTTATATACTGTAGTCAGGTGAGGCGAAGCAGGAGGCGGCGGTGGGCGGGGGGGGGGGGGGTCATAGTGGGACCATCCACTAGTCGAAGTAGGTCTTCGTTCAAAGGTTGGACAAGTTTGAAGAATTCTCTGTATCAAGATCCCATGATGCTGCAGTGTCTGACAGTTGTGATGAATGGTTTTTAAAACCGACAAGTTGAAGATTGAGACACTTATGCACTTATGCAAAGATTCCCATATGTTGCATAAATGTCTGGATGTTTGGTGTTTTTCACACCATTCTCTATCAACTCTACAGACTGATAAATTAGACACATGTGCAACTCTTGGGTATCTTTATTGAGGAAACGTTTCGCCACACAGTGGCTTCATCAGTCCATACAAAGGAGAATCTTGAAGAATAGGAGGAGAATGAGGTAATCAGTCCCTCAACCTTGAGTCGATGTGGTCAGTCCATCAATCTTGAATAGCTGTCAGACACTGCATCTTCTTGGGATCTTAATACTTGGGAATTCTTCGCTTGCCTAATTCTTGGGCACGACCTACTTCAACATTGAACAAGTGTTACACTGCCTCTGACTGCTTCACCTCTCCTGCCAGCGGTATATAAGCTCCCTCTCAGCATGTATGCCGTATTCTATTCAAGATTGATGGACTGACCACATCGACTCAAGGTTGAGGGACTGATTACCTCATTCTCCTCCTATTCTTCAAGATTCTCCTTTGTATGGACTGATGAAGCCACTGTGTGGCGAAACGTTTCCTCAATAAAGATACCCAAGAGTTGCACATGTGTCTAATTTATCAACATGTCGGTTCTCTGAACCATTCATCTACAAAACTCTACAGACTGTTGTGCGTGAAAATCCCAGGAGATCAGGAGTTTCTGAAATCCTCAAAGCACCCCGTGTGTCTGGCACACACAATCATTCTACGGTCAAAGTCACTTACATCACATTGCTTCCCCATTCTGATATTTTTTTTCTGAACAACTGAAACTCTTGGTTATGACTACATGCTTTTAGGCATTGAGTTGCTGCCACGTGGCTGACCAATAAGATATTTGCATTAACGGGCAGGTGTGCAACTGTATCTAATAAAGTGGCCACTGAGAGTATGTTCATTTATCTGTAATGTATACACTTTCATTTATCAGTATTGTACATACCTTTATTTATCAATATATTAATTTATTACAGTGTCCACAAAGTCCTTTTTTATTTAATATTTTCCCACAAAATGGCAACAGACATTTAACCGCAGCTTTGTGAATCTAACAGAGTTTATAAACAGTCTGGCGGTTGTCTAACCTCAGCAACATGTGCACCTCTAGTGGTCTATAACACATGTAATACATACTCCGGTTCACTACACGTCTTAGCCAGCATATTTGGCGTGCATGTCCCCCCCCCCCATGTCATCATTTATTCCAGCACGGGGAGTATAAATGTCAGCTACTGCTGCTTGGGAAAAACATGATCCTTCACAAGCCTCACAAGAAGTGGGAAGGTGTGATATCGTGGGAGAAATATTGGAAAATTGGCATTTTTATGGAGTTTTTAATTTTCACCAGTTTAATGAACCTTTAAAAACCATATTTTTGAATGATTTTGTGCCAGAGCGGTGATGCTCTGAGGGGATTATTACCCTCACTAAGATAATCACGCTAAAGTATCCTGAGAACTACATTCTCACATCTTTAACCATATTTCTGTATTAAATTTCTGAAATAAATACGTTCATTTATCAGTAATATATATATATATATATATATATATATATATATATATATATATATATATATATATATATATATATATATATAATAGGTAGTAGGTTGGTAGACAGCAACCATCCAGGGAGGTACTACCATCCTGCCAAGTGAGTGTAAAACGAAAGCCTGTAATTGTTTTACATGATGGTAGGATTGCTGCTGTCTTTTGTCTGTCTCATAAATATGCAAGTTTACAGGTACGTCTTGCTACTTCTACTTACACTTAGGTCACACTACACATACATGTACACGTTTATTTATACACACTCATCTGAGTTTTCTTTGATTTCATCTTAATAGTTCTTGGTCTTATTACTTTTCCTTTTATATCCATGGGGAAGTGGAATAAGAATCTTTCCTCCGTAAGCCATGCGTGTTGTAAAAGTCAACTAAAATGCCGGGAACAATGGGCTAGTAACCCTTTTTCCTGTAATAATTACTAAAAAGAATAAGAAGAAGAAAATTGTCAAAGTGGGAAGTGTGAATGTGCGTGAATGTTGTGCAAATGATAAGAAAGAGATGATTGTGGATGTTATGAATGAGAAGAAACTGGATGTCCTGGCTTTAAGTGAAACAAAGCTGAAGGTGGTGGGAGAGTTTCAGTGGAGAGGAATAAGTGGGATTAGGTCAGGGGTTTCAAATAGAGTTAGAGCTAAAGAAGGAGTAGCAATAATGTTGAAGGATAAGTTATGGCAGGAAAAGAGGGACTACAAATGTATTAATTCAAAGATTATGTGGAATAAAATAAAGGTTGGATGTAAAAAGTGGGTTATAGTAAGCGTATATGCACCTGGAGAAGAGAGAAGTGTAGAGGAGAGAGAGTGAGATTTTGGGAAATGTTGAGTGAATGCGTGGGGAGTTTTGAACCAAGTGTGAGAGTAATGGTGGTTGGGGATTTCAATGCTAAAGTGGGCAAAAATGTTGTAGAGGAAGTAGTAGGTAATTTTGGGGTGCCAGGGGTAAATGAAAATGGGGAGCCTTTAATTGAGCCATGTGTAGAAAGAGGTTTGGTAATAAGTAATACATATTTTATGAAGAAGATGATAAATAAATATACATGGTACGATATAGCACGTAATGAAAGTAGTTTGTTAGATTATGTATTGGTGGATAAAAGGTTGATGGGTAGGCTCCAGGATGTACACGTTTATAGAGGGGCAACTGATATATCGGATCATTATTTGGTTGTAGCTACAGTTAGAGTAAGAGGTAGGTGGGAAAAGAGGAAAATGGCAACAACAAGCAAGAGGGAGGTGAAAGTGTATAAACTAAGGGAGGAGGAAGTTTGGGTGAGATATAAGCAACTATTGGCAGAAAGGTGGGCTGGTGCAAGTATGAGTAGTGGGGGGTTGAAGAGGGTTGGATGAGTTTTAAAAATGCAGTATTAGAATGTGGGGCAGAAGTTTGTGGTTATAGGAGGGTGGGTGCAGGAGGAAAGAGGAGTAATTGGTAGAATGATGAAGTAAAGGGTGTGATAAAAGAAGTTTATGAGAGTTTTTTACAAAGCAGAAGTGTTATACGAAGAGTAGAGTATATGGAGAGTAAAAGAAAGGTGAAGAGAGTGGTGAGAGAGTGCAAAAGGAGAGCAGATGATGGAGTGGGAGAGGCACTGTCAAGGAATTTTAATGAAAATAAGAAAAAAATTTGGAGTTAAACAAGTTAAGAAAGCCTAGAGAACGAATGGATTTGTCAGTTAAAAACAGAGTAGGGGAGTTAGTAGATGGGGAGATGGAGGTTTTGGGTAGATGGCGAGAATATTTTAAGGAACTTTTAAATGTCGACGAAGAAAGGGAAGCCGTAATTTCATGCACTGGCCAGGGAGGTATACAATCTTTTAGGAGTGAAGAAGAACGAGATGTGAGTGTGGTGGAGGTGCGTGAGGCATTATGTAGAATGAAAGGAGGTAAAACAGCTGGAACTGATTAAAAAAAAAACCTAACGAGCTGTTGGAGTGTGAGCAGGGTAATATTTAGTGAAGGGATTCAGGGAAACCGGTTATTTTTATATAGCCGGATTTGAGTCCTGGAAATGGGAAGTACAATGCCTGCACTCTAAAGGAGGGGTTCGAGATATTGGCAGTTTGGAGGGATATGTTGTGTATCTTTATACGTATATATTTCTAAACTGTTGTGTTCTGAGCACCTCTGCAAAAACAGTGATTATGTGTGAGTGACGTGAAAGTGTTGAATGATGAAAGTATTTTCTTTTTGGGGATTTTCTTTCTTTTTTGGGTCACCCTGCCTCGGTGGGAGACGGCCAACTTGTTAATATATATATATATATATATATATATATATATATATATATATATATATATATATATATATATATATATATATATATATATATATATATATATATATATATATATATATATATATATATATATATATACACGTGTTCATCAGAAACATTAATTTATGTAAACATATATATATATAAACTGAAGCTGAGTATCAATTAGCACAGTATAACACTGAATGTGGCAGAGAGAAAGAGATGAGAGAATCTCTGAGAGTATTCAATCATAGCTGTCTGTTTACCACTGAACACACACACTGGCTATCTCTACTCCTGTCTGGAAAACTTCAGTGCGAAGAGCTGAAGGCTCTACCCCTCCCCTTCGCTCATGCAGAAAGCATAAAAAAGAAACCTTGAAAAGTAGCAGTACTGTGTACTGAAAAACCTGTATTGATGGATTAATACACAGAGTAAATAACTGTTGTTATTGTTGTTGTAGTTGCTTTTGCTGCTGGTGCTGCTGCTGTTGCAGCTGTTGTTGTTGTTGCAGCTGTTGTAGCAGCTGCTGTTTTTGCTGCTGTTGCTGCTGCTGTTGCAACTGTTGTTGTTGCAGCTGTTGTTGTTGTAGCTGTTGTTTTTGCTGCTGTTGTTGTAGCTGTTGTTTTTGCTGCTGTTGTTGTTGTAGCTGTTGTTTTTGCTGTTGTTGTTGTTGTAGCTGTTGTTTTTGCTGCTGCTGCTGCTGCTACTATGACTACTTCAACTGCTGCTGTTATTACTACCACAGCTGTTGCTACCACCACTACTACTGCAGCTGTTGCTGTTGTTGGGTGTGCTGCATGTGTACTTGATGGCTGAGTGTGGGCGTAGGTGGGTTAGTGTGGGCATAAGTGGGTTAGTGTGGGCATAGGTGGGTTAGTATGGGCATAGGTGGGTTAGTGTGGGCATAGGTGGGTTAGTATGGGCATAGGTGGGTTAGTGTGGGCATAGGTGGGTTAGTATGGGCATAGGTGGGTTAGTGTGGGCATAGGTGGGTTAGTATGGGCATAGGTGGGTTAGTGTGGACATAAGTGGGTTAGTGTGGGCATAGGTGGGTTAGTATGGGCATAGGTGGGTTAGTGTGGGCATAAGCGGGTTAGTTTGGGCATAGATGGGTTAGTTTGGGCATAGGTGGGTTAGTTTGGGCATAGGTGGGTTAGTGTGGGCATAGGTGGGTTAGTGTGGGCATAAGCGGGTTGTTTGGGCATAGGTGGGTTAGTGTGGCCATAAGCGGGTTAGTTTGGGCATAGGTGGATTAGTATGGGCATAGGTGGATTAGTGTGAGCATAGGTGGGTTAGTTTGGGCATAGGTGGGTTAGTGTGGGCATAGGTGGGTTAGTTTGGGCATAGGTGGGTTAGTGTGGGCATAGGTGGGTTAGTGTGGGCATAGGTGGGTTAGTGTGGGCATAGGTGGGTTAGTGTGGGCCTAAGCGGGTTAGTTTGGGCATAGGTGGGCTAGTATGGGCATAGGTGGGTTAGTATGGGCATAGGTTGGTTAGTGTGGGCATAAGCGGTTAGTTTAGGCATAGGTGAGTTTGTGGGGGCATAGGTGGGTTAGTGTGGGCATAGGTGGGTTAGTTTGGGCATAGGTGGGTTAGTGTGGGCATAGGTGGGTTTGTGTGGGCATAGGTGGGTTAGTGTGGGCATAGGTGGGTTAGTGTGGGCATAGGTGGGTTAGTTTGGGCATAGGTGGGTTAGTGTGGGCATAGGTGGGTTAGTATGGGCGTAGGTCGATAAAAATGTGTGGTACTCGCGGATCTAATATTAACATTGTATGGTACTTACGGATATAATATTAACATTGTGTGGTACTTACGGATATAATATTAACATTGTGTGGTACTTACGGATATAATATTAACATTGTGTGGTACTTACGGATATAATACTAACATTGTATGGTACTTACGGATATAATATTAACATTGTGTGGTACTCACGGATATAATATTAACATTGTATGGTACTTACGGATATAATATTAACATTGTGTGGTACTCACGGATATAATATTAACATTGTGTGGTACTCACGGATATAATATTAACATTGTGTGGTACTCACGGATATAATATTAACATTGTGTGGTACTCACGGATCTTGCATTAACATCCACATGATGTGTGCCAGCCAGCAGTTTTACCACCTCGTGTCGCCCGTGCTTCGCTGCCCAGTGTAACGCAGTCTGTCAAGATACAAAGGTGGACCTTCACTACACTGTTCAACACACCTAGTTGATGGATCACTACCATCAAGTGTTGCGTGTGTGTGTGTGTGTGTGTGTGTGTGTGTGTGTGTGTGTGTGTGTGTGTGTGTGTGTGTGTGTGTGTAGTGCTGAATAAGTAAAACTTGCGATTCTGACTTAAATAGAAAAGAACTTCTTGCCGAATAACGCAAGAGAAAATTTGTGTATGCCGTAATCTCGCAAAAAAATCATTCTGAATCTAACGGAAAAAAATATTTCATTGTGTTTGTTTATGATTAAATTATTGTAAACTTATCTAAAATATATTCAGTTGGATTAAGCTAAATTAAACTGCGCTTGTTATAATAAGGTTAGACAAGTTTTCTAAGGTCCTTTTAGAAAAAAATTATTAATTTTTACATTAACATAAATGAAAAAAAAAAATATATCTTTAAACATACAAGAGAAAATGGTTGCCTATTCGGCATGATATATATATATATATATATATATATATATATATATATATATATATATATATATATATATATATATATATATATATATATATATTTATTTATTATCACACTGGCCGATTCCCACCAAGGCAGGGTGGCCCGAAAAAGAAAAACTTTCACCATCATTCACTCCATCACTGTCTTGCCAGAAGGGTGCTTTACACTACAGTTTTTAAACTGCAACATTAACACCCCTCCTTCAGAGAGCAGGCACTGTATTTCCCATCTCCAGGACTCAAGTCCGGCCTGCCGGTTTCCCTGAATCCCTTCATAAATGTTACTTTGCTCACACTCCAACAGCACGTCAAGTATTAAAAACCATTTGTCTCCATTCACTCCTATCAAACACGTTCACGCACGCCTGCTGGAAGTCCAAGCCCCTCGCACACAAAACCTCCTTTACCCCCTCCCTCCAACCTTTCCTAGGCCGACCCCTACCCCGCCTTCCACTACAGACTGATACACTCTTGAAGTCATTCTGTTTCGCTCCATTCTCTCTACATGTCCGAACCACCTCAACAACCCTTCCTCAGCCCTCTGGACAACAGTTTTGGTAATCCCGCACCTCCTCCTAACTTCCAAACTACGAATTCTCTGCATTATATTCACACCACACATTGCCCTCAGACATGACATCTCCACTGCCTCCAGCCTTCTCCTCGCTGCAACATTCATCACCCATGCTTCACACCCATATAAGAGCGTTGGTAAAACTATACTCTCATACATTCCCCTCTTTGCCTCCAAGGACAATGTTCTTTGTCTCCACAGACTCCTAAGTGCACCACTCACCCTTTTCCCCTCATCAATTCTATGATTCACCTTATCTTTCATAGACCCATCCGCTGACACGTCGACTCCCAAATATCTGAATACTTTCATCTCCTCCATACTCTCTCCCTCCAATCTGATATCCAATCTTTCATCACCTAATCTTTTTGTTATCCTCATAACCTTACTCTTTCCTGTATTCACTTTTAATTTTCTTCTTTTGCATACCCTACCAAATTCATCCACCAATCTCTGCAACTTCTCTTCGAATCTCCCAAGAGCACAGTGTCATCAGCAAAGAGCAACTGTGAGAACTCCCACTTTATGTGTGATTCTTTATCTTTTAACTCCACGCCTCTTGCCAAGACCCTCGCATTTACTTCTCTTACAACCCCATCTATAAATATATTAAACAGCCACGGTGACATCACACATCCTTGTCTAAGACCTACTTTTACTGGGAAATAATTTCCCTCTTTCCTACATACTCTAACTTGAGCCTCACTATCCTCGTAAAAACTCTTCACTGCTTTCAGTAACCTACCTCCTACACCATACACCTGCAACATCTGCCACATTGCCCCCCTATCCACCCTGTCATACGCCTTTTCCAAATCCATAAATGCCACAAAGACCTCTTTAGCCTTATCTAAATACTGTTCACTTATGTGTTTCACTGTAAACACCTGGTCCACACACCCCCTACCTTTCCTAAAGCCTCCTTGTTCATCTGCTATCCCATACTCCGTCTTACTCTTAATTCTTTCAATAATAACTCTACCATACACTTTACCAGGTATACTCAACAAACTTATCCCCCTATAATTTTTGCACTCTCTTTTGTCCCCTTTGCCTTTATACAAAGGAACTATGCATGCTCTCTGCCAATCCCTAGGTACCTTACCTTCTTCCATACATTTATTAAATAACTGCACCAACCACTCCAAAACTATATCCCCACCTGCTTTTAACATTTCTATCTTTATCCCATCAATCCCGGCTGCCTTACCCCCTTTCATTTTACCTACTGCCTCACGAACTTCCCCCACACTCACAACTGGCTCTTCCTCACTCCTACAAGATGTTATTCCTCCTTGCCCTATACACGAAATCACAGCTTCCCTATCTTCATCAACATTTAACAATTCCTAGAAATATTCCCTCCATCTTCCCAATACCTCTAACTCTTCATTTAATAACTCTCCTCTCCTATTTTTAACTGACAAATCCATTTGTTCTCTAGGCTTCCTTAACTTGTTAATCTCACTCCAAAACTTTTTCTTATTTTCAACAAAATTTGTTGATAACATCTCACTCACTCTCTCATTTGCTCTCTTTTTACATTGCTTCACCACTCTCTTAACCTCTCGCTTTTTCTCCATATACTCTTTCCTCCTTGCATCACTTATACTTTGTAAAAACTTCTCATATGCTAACTTTTTCTCCCTTACTACTCTCTTTACATCATCATTCCACCAATCGCTCCTCTTCCCTCCCGCACCCACCTTCCTGTAACCACAAACTTCTGCTGAACACTTCAACACTACATTTTTAAACCTACCCCATACCTCTTCGACCCAATATATATATATATATATATATATATATATATATATATATATATATATATATATATATATATATATATTATATATATATATATATAACATGCCAAAAGTAATCCAGTTTCGTGGCCCATTACCGGCAACAACCTGGTTGGTCAAGCAGTCAACAATATCCCTGCAAGCCACTGCCAGCAACAGCCTAGTTGATCAGCAACAAATGCTAATAAAAATACAGGTAAACAATATAGGAAGCCCAGAGTACTAAAATGTGATTCTTTTTCAAATTCTTAAAATACAAAATAAAAGACAATTAAAAATAGACGATGCAACATCCACCCAATGAAAAGTAGGGGTGTCACTAGCACGTTAAGAGACCATACAATAAGTGTCAGGGGCCCGAAACTGTTCAACTGCCTCCCAGCATACATAAGGGGGATTACCAACAGACCCCTGGCAGTCTTCAAGCTGGCACTGGACAAGCACCTAAAGTCGGTACCTGATCAGCCGGACTGTGGTTCGTACGTTGGATTGCGTGCAGCCAGCAGCAACAGCCTGGTTGATCAGGCTCTGATCCACCATGAGGCCTGGTCACAGACCGGGCCGCGGGGGCGTTGACCCCCAGAACTCTCTCCAGGTAAACAATCTAGTTTCAAATTATATATAGATCCGACAAAATTGTGAGGGACTGATCACCTAGGCGCTGCTAGCGGCCTTCTTTGTAATCAATATTTTATAATATGTAAACGACACAGTGTAAGCTTTGCAAGGAAATAAACACTGTCAGTTTCAAGACTGAGGCCTGACCACCTTACAGCTACTACTGCAAGGCCGAAGGACGGATCACCTCTTATTTACCACTCCACCTTTTTCTGCTGTCTCTATTATACAGTCACGTCTTTAAATGACTGAAGAGTCCTGCAGAGCAGGCGAACCGTTTCAACAATAAAGATACTTAAGTGTTGAAGACGTGCTTTACTCATCTTTATTAAACACGCAACAAAGTTCCTAAGCAACATACTAGACAAAGACACCAAACAAAATTCCAGTAATTGCCTGAAGATCAGCTGTCAGGAATCTCAGCACAGAAAACTTTCAGGGAGCGTTAACTGCTCAGAAACATTCTTCAGGCCACCAGTCCTTGTGAAGGAGCGTCCAGAAGCACTATCATGTCTGGTCAGTAAATGGATGGGTGACAGCGGAGGGTCAGTCACATTCTTGTCTTGGCAAGAAACCCTCAATAAGCAACGGCCTTCCTAATAAAAGATATTATCTCCTTTACAGTATAATAATAAGATATTAAAAGGACCCCAATGGAAATAAGTCACGCAGACATTTTTTGGGTTATCCTAGGTTCCCTACAAATATGCTGTTATGTATGATAATCTATGTGACTGTATTTGTGTATACCTGAATAAACTTAACTTACTAGTCAATTCTTAATGCTAAAGTTAACCCTAGCAAGACAGAGCCACCTCTCGTTTTCTTTCACCAAGAAACGAGATTTTTTCAGAAGATGTATTTAGGCAGAGGTACACCTAAGTACAATTATCACACGTGTAAATCACCTAGGATAACCAAAAAGCGACTTACTTCCATTGGGATGATTACCAAAAGATGCAATAAGGCAGCAAGTAGCTTTACTAGTGGCAACGTTATTAGTATTGCAGTCACTGAGCAGCGCTAAACCAGTAGGGGTGAGAAGAGGAGGAAGAGGAGGAGGAAGTGATGCAAATCTGACAACAGCCTGTCATCACCACCCACAACACTGCAAGCGAACTTTGAGGAATTAAATATTCATTTTATTTAGGCTTTGCATACGTAACACACACATTTTGAAATGGTGTTGATGGTAGGCACAGAACTGTTTTGGGCATCTAAAATAACACATTACGTGAATTTAACCTACGGTAACCCAGCCAAGACCAACAAGTGAAGAAAAGACGACCTTCAGCAAAAACAATCTTCGATCAGGAAGACGATTCGAACTGTTAAGATATCGGAGCGAAACGTTGTCCTAATCAAAGTGTATTTTCTGCAGTGTGTGTGGTTTCTTCGCCACTGTCGGTAATAGGCCTTTTACTCTTCTCCAGGCTGAGGGACTGACCACCTCAAAACTACGTTTTCCAGATGGACTGATGTCCTCCTCTTTACATATCTACTGCTGCTGCTCACTCTTCTGTACTCGAGTGAAGTCTACTGTGTAGGTGAAACAACGTGTCGGAAAAAAGATAACCAACTGTTACAAATGTGTCTTACTTATCAATATGCCATTTAGTTCCACACCTTTTAATGGTAGATTTAGATTGGATTATATTAACAAAATTCATTTGACAAAGCGAACCATGAAATATTATAAGAGAAAAAACTTAGCATAGGTCTAGAAGTCTGGTTTTGAAACCGTGCCAAAAGACTCTGCCACCGAAGTGGCTAGCTAATTGACTATGTATCGAATATCTATCCTACGGAGGACAGCACAAGAGCGTATGTACACACAGAAGGCCCAGTAACTATGAAATTCACAATACCGAGGCAAATGCCTGGCCGATACCATGGGAAGTCCACAAAGAATTACCTGCCATCCCCTACTAATTTTTTTTGCTACATAAATGACGTGCTCGTTACAGCACGCAGATGACAAGGTCTCTGAGTGCGAGGCAGAGATTCGAAGGTTACACAGCTGACGGCTTAGCTCACACACAGTGTCCGTGGTTCGATGCCCGGTACGGGTGATAACACTGAACGTTTCCTTACACCTGCTGTTCCTGTTCACCTAGCAGCAAGTAGGTACCTGGGTGTTAGCCTACTGGAGTGGGTCGCATCCTGGGAACACGATTAACCTAAGTTACCCGAAATGCTCTGCATAACCAGAGGCTTTCTATATAGTATGTCACTGATGTCAGCTATGGTCTGTATAAGTTGTACATGTACTTGCGGACATAGAAATTTATTATTATTATTATTATTATTATTATTATTATTATTATTATTATTATGTGAACTTCAGTCAAGGGGACGCTGTCTCAATATTTTCGAAAAAAACTGAAGTTATATTGCTGAATAAGACATGTACAAAACGTGAAGTTTCTCAGCTGAGGCTGACCCTGTGTGAGCCCCATCCTGTGTGAGCCCCATCCTGTGTGAGCCCCATCCTGTGTGAGCCCCATCCTGTGTGATGACACACCACACTGATACATACCTTTTACCACTATTATATAGAATAGGATAGCAGCACACTTCTGATATATAAAATTTTGTTAAAGAAAAACGGTAGACCCAATACCCGCCCTTCCCTTCTGCCTTCCCTCCCTCCCTCCCTCCTCCAGGATTCCTTCCCTCCCTCCCTCCCTCCTCCAGGATTCCTTCCCTCCTAACTTTGCCATAAAGTGGGTAAGTTAAGCAACTCGCCACTCCACTTCCTCCCCTAAATATGCTGCCCTGGTAATTAACAAAGGAACATCAGTGTACTTTATTACTCTGCACCTCTCTTACCCCTCCCCCCCCCTTACCACGTCCCCAGACTGTGAGGAAGATTTCACCTACCACGTACAACATTTAATCTCTAACACACGCCCCCACCTACCACCCCACGCCCACACCCACCAAGCCACGCCCACACCCACCAAGCCACGCCCATACCCACCAAGCCACGCCCACACCCACCACCCTGTGATACAATGTATCTATAATGTTAATTAGCAGAAACCTAAGAACACCCACGACAAACCCTCACCACCCCTCCCCCTCCCTTCCCACTAACCCCTCACCCCCCACTAACTCCTCACCACCCCTCCCACTAACCCTAACCACCCCTCTCCCCTCCCTTCCAACTAACCCCTCACCCCCACTAACCCCTCACCCCCACTAACCCCTCACAACAACAACACAAAAAGGCTGCAACACCTGCAGGTTTCCGACAATTGTCAAGAGTTTTATTTGTGTATCAAGTGCTGTGTCGCGGGAATTATCAGAGCAAATCACAAAAAAAAAAAAAATGAAAATAACCTGGATAACAAAACACAATCACAAGCGTGTTTATCTTCCAGCTGAGGGGAGAGAGAGAGAGAGAGAGAGAGAGAATGGGAGGGAATGAACGGGAAAGTACTGAAGGCAGTGAGAGGGGGGGGGGGAGAGAACTACTACTGTACATATTTTCCCCATCTCCCACAGCATTTCTTCCCTATTTCCTCCCTCTCTTTTCCACTCAGTATTTCTTCCCTCTTTATTTCCCCCCCTCTTCTCCTAGATTTCGTTTCCCTTCTTCATACTCATCATTTCATGTATTTCCGAAAATCCTCCCGTTCTTACCATTCCTGAACCTGAAGATTACCCTTTCTCTATTCCCTTCCCTCCATCCCTTTTCTCCCCATTTCTGTGTCTTCCTCCTTCCCTGTCTCCCACTGTCTTTTCCCCTGCCTACCATGCCTGACCCAGGCGGCACTAACCCGGGTGCCACAACTTCATAACAAAACTCCACATTACAACAAGACTGTGACTAATGAAGGCAGGTCTGTCGGCGCTCACCAACCTCAAGAACCTGCCACCAACATGATGCAAGTTGAGCAACCAACCCTGCTACCACTAGCAGGGGCAGCAGGAAGCAAAAGCAGTGGGGAAAGCAGGGAAAAAGACAAGGGGAGAAGAGGAAGATTTAGATTTTGCCGTATTATTATTATTATAATCAAAGGAGAAGCGCTAAACCCGGTGGATTATACAGCGCCTGGGGGGGATGTGGAAGGCATTCAGGCTTAATTCGGGGAACTAGAGCACAGATTCAATTCCCTAAATCAAGAGCCCCTCACCAACATCAAGGACCCTTCCTTGAGGGGAGATTTTGCCGTAAAAGTGGCTAATTTATTGTCCACCCCATATCCACCCTTGTCACGGCAGTGTCTAGTTTGTTGTGCACCTCGTATACATCTTGTAAAGGGATGTGTATGGGAAAATAAGGGGGCTTGAAGTACCAGGTATAGGGAATAACATCAAGAAAAAGATAGGGTCACTTAAATGTAACTCAGGTCACCTGACTCTTAGTGACAAATACATAACTTACTTCAAATGGTTATAATTATAACCTTAATTTTTAGAGGGGTGGAGAGGTAAGCCAGCGGAAGGCCTCATGACCAAAAGCTCCAGCTGTGGGTCATCATATGACAAAGACTCGTGTCAAGAAACACTTGCCCTATTTCGTGACAAACCTTACGTAACCTAACCTGTTTGCAACACAGAAATGTGTACCATTTTCGCACCGGATAAATGGCAAATGTGAAATTCATTCAGAAAACGGGAGAGACAGGTCCCTCCCATTATACACCAGTCAGCCGCTGCTTAACCTCACCTGTGGGAAAGTTACTGGAATTAATAATTGCTGATGCAGTTCGAAGCCACCTTAAAAATAAAGTTGATCGACGAATGTCAGCAAAGTTTTACAAAGGTGCGTTAGTGCGTTAGGAATATACTAACGTTTTTCACAAAGGTATTCGAGGCGATATAACAAAGAATACGATATTGTGTATATGGCCTTCAGTAAGGCCTTTTGATGAAGTATCACACAGGAGACTGAGTAATTAAGAAAGTAGCGATAAGTGGAATAGGATCAATTATCTCCTGAATCGAAGAATGATAGAAAAAAATCCATATTATTATGTTATCTATGTACATAGCAGTCTTAAGTCATATTATGTTGTTATCTATGTACATAGCAGTCTTAAGTCATATTATTATGTTGTTATCTATGTACATAGCAGTCTTAAGTCATATTATTATGTTGTTATCTATGTACATAGCAGTCTTAAGTCATATTATTATGTTGTTATCTATGTACATAGCAGTCTTAAGTCATATTATTATGTTGTTATCTATGTACATAGCAGTCTTAAGTCATATTATTATGTTGTTATCTATGTACATAGCAGTCTTAAGTCATATTATTATGTTATCTATGTACATAGCAGTCTTAAGTCATATTATTATGTTATCTATGTACATAGCAGTCTTAAGTCATATTATTATGTTGTTATCTATGTACATAGCAGTCTTAAGTCATATTATTATGTTATCTATGTACATAGCAGTCTTAAGTCATATTATTATGTTATCTATGTACATAGCAGTCTTAAGTCATATTATTATGTTGTTATCTATGTACATAGCAGTCTTAAGTCATATTATTATGTTATCTATGTACATAGCAGTCTTAAGTCATATTATTATGTTGTTATCTATGTACATAGCAGTCTTAAGTCATATTATTATGTTGTTATCTATGTACATAGCAGTCTTAAGTCATATTATTATGTTGTTATCTATGTACATAGCAGTCTTAAGTCATATTATTATGTTGTTATCTATGTACATAGCAGTCTTAAGTCATATTATTATGTTGTTATCTATGTACATAGCAGTCTTAAGTCATATTATTATGTTGTTATCTATGTACACAGCAGTCTTAAGTCATATTATTATGTTGTTATCTATGTACATAGCAGTCTTAAGTCATATTATTATGTTGTTATCTATGTACATAGCAGTCTTAAGTCATATTATTATGTTGTTATCTATGTACATAGCAGTCTTAAGTCATATTATTATGTTGTTATCTATGTACATAGCAGTCTTAAGTCATATTATTATGTTGTTATCTATGTACATAGCAGTCTTAAGTCATATTATTATGTTATCTATGTACATAGCAGTCTTAAGTCATATTATTATGTTGTTATCTATGTACATAGCAGTCTTAAGTCATATTATTATGTTGTTATCTATGTACATAGCAGTCTTAAGTCATATTATTATGTTGTTATCTATGTACATAGCAGTCTTAAGTCATATTATTATGTTATCTATGTACATAGCAGTCTTAAGTCATATTATTATGTTGTTATCTATGTACATAGCAGTCTTAAGTCATATTATTATGTTATCTATGTACATAGCAGTCTTAAGTCATATTATGTTGTTATCTATGTACATAGCAGTCTTAAGTCATATTATTATGTTGTTATCTATGTACATAGCAGTCTTAAGTCATATTATTATGTTGTTATCTATGTACATAGCAGTCTTAAGTCATATTATTATGTTGTTATCTATGTACATAGCAGTCTTAAGTCATATTATTATGTTGTTATCTATGTACATAGCAGTCTTAAGTCATATTATTATGTTATCTATGTACATAGCAGTCTTAAGTCATATTATTATGTTGTTATCTATGTACATAGCAGTCTTAAGTCATATTATTATGTTGTTATCTATGTACATAGCAGTCTTAAGTCATATTATTATGTTGTTATCTATGTACATAGCAGTCTTAAGTCATATTATTATGTTGTTATCTATGTACACAGCAGTCTTAAGTCATATTATTATGTTGTTATCTATGTACATAGCAGTCTTAAGTCATATTATTATGTTGTTATCTATGTACATAGCAGTCTTAAGTCATATTATTATGTTGTTATCTATGTACATAGCAGTCTTAAGTCATATTATTATGTTGTTATCTATGTACATAGCAGTCTTAAGTCATATTATTATGTTGTTATCTATGTACATAGCAGTCTTAAGTCATATTATTATGTTGTTATCTATGTACATAGCAGTCTTAAGTCATATTATTATGTTGTTATCTATGTACATAGCAGTCTTAAGTCATATTATTATGTTGTTATCTATGTACATAGCAGTCTTAAGTCATATTATTATGTTGTTATCTATGTACATAGCAGTCTTAAGTCATATTATTATGTTGTTATCTATGTACATAGCAGTCTTAAGTCATATTATTATGTTGTTATCTATGTACATAGTAGTCTTAAGTCATATTATTATGTTATCTATGTACATAGCAGTCTTAAGTCATATTATTATGTTGTTATCTATGTACATAGCAGTCTTAAGTCATATTATTATGTTATCTATGTACATAGCAGTCTTAAGTCATATTATTATGTTGTTATCTATGTACATAGCAGTCTTAAGTCATATTATTATGTTGTTATCTATGTACATAGCAGTCTTAAGTCATATTATTATGTTGTTATCTATGTACATAGCAGTCTTAAGTCATATTATTATGTTATCTATGTACATAGCAGTCTTAAGTCATATTATTATGTTATCTATGTACATAGCAGTCTTAAGTCATATTATTATGTTATCTATGTACATAGCAGTCTTAAGTCATATTATTATGTTATCTATGTACATAGCAGTCTTAAGTCATATTATTATGTTGTTATCTATGTACATAGCAGTCTTAAGTCATATTATTATGTTATCTATGTACATAGCAGTCTTAAGTCATATTATTATGTTGTTATCTATGTACATAGCAGTCTTAAGTCATATTATTATGTTGTTATCTATGTACACAGCAGTCTTAAGTCATATTATTATGTTGTTATCTATGTACATAGCAGTCTTAAGTCATATTATTATGTTGTTATCTATGTACATAGCAGTCTTAAGTCATATTATTATGTTGTTATCTATGTACATAGCAGTCTTAAGTCATATTATTATGTTGTTATCTATGTACATAGCAGTCTTAAGTCATATTATTATGTTGTTATCTATGTACATAGCAGTCTTAAGTCATATTATTATGTTGTTATCTATGTACATAGCAGTCTTAAGTCATATTATTATGTTGTTATCTATGTACATAGCAGTCTTAAGTCATATTATTATGTTGTTATCTATGTACATAGCAGTCTTAAGTCATATTATTATGTTGTTATCTATGTACACAGCAGTCTTAAGTCATATTATTATGTTGTTATCTATGTACATAGCAGTCTTAAGTCATATTATTATGTTATCTATGTACATAGCAGTCTTAAGTCATATAATGTGAGTTGTGTTTAGGTGCAGTTGTCACAAAATTTTGTTTTGTTTTATCTGTGTTAGGGAAGTATGTGGAATTTTTTGCGTGTAGCCGCTACATGGCTGCGGTTTATACTTTATACCTTTGTATTCTGTGATGGTTTTCATAATATTAAGTTTTTATTTATATACTGTGTTGAATGAATAGGGTTTACATGCTAAGATAATTGCACATAAGTTGCCTTTGGGAGTTGACATTCATTGTTGCAACCTTCTTAGAAAATTAAACTTTTGCGGGTTTATCTTTCACCAGGTTGAGGTGTCATTGTGTTAAGTAAAGACATGTATCCCATTTAATTGTTATTAATATTTTTGTGTCCAAGATGTTACTGCATCACTCATGATAGTGTAATTCCTATGTATCCTTTAATGTTAAGTTAAAATGCAATCAGGTTGGGAATGGTTATATTTGGCGGGAGGGGGGGGAGGGGGAGGGGGGAGGGGGGAGGGGGGAGGGGGGGAGGGGGGTGAAATTGTGTCAGAAGTTTGAGCCTTCACAGGTATATAACTCTGGTATAACTGGGTGTATATGGTGTGTGGTATTAGGTTGTCACAACACTTTTGTCTGTTGTAATCATTTTTGTAAGGCTGAATTGGGAATTTGTGATTTACCTCATTTGTGTACCTTAATATAATTTCCACCTTGTATTGTAATGTTTTAAATAAAATATATATATATATATATATATATATATATATATATATATATATATATATAAAAGATTACAAATTTCATTTCTTTTACTTGAATTGACACATTTACCCACACGCAATCTGAATAATAAGTATCCTGCACAAATAACCCGGACGATGTTTTGGTCCATTAAATAGTCACACAGTGTGTGGCTAGTTAATGGTCCAAGTCGGACCGAAACGTCGTCATAAGCTTATCTCTCCTATGTATGGGTTATTTGTGTATTGTAATAATGTTGGTAGAATTACCGACAATATGTAAAGTAAAAGGACACAAGTGCAACTAATGTGACATTTTTATTGTGGCAACGTTTCGCTCTCCAAGTAGTCAAGCCGTTACGGCTTGTGTCCTCTTACTTTACATATTTGTGTATTGTTCAAGTCACGGTATTGTATTCCTTTTTTAGGTACTATCCTGGCTATGAGATGCATCAGCCCTTAAATACCTGGGTCATTCAGAAGACACACACGCATCTCTCTTGATCATGATTAAACGGGAATCAAAGACTGGCACAACTTTACACATGAAATGGACAAATCTGAAACTACCCACATGAATTTCACCTTCCACTATCATCGAATTAAGAGTCACCGTTTTAGAACGTTTAAAGAAACGTCACTGAGAGTTTTGGAAGTTATCTGAACCACAACAGGATGCTGGGAATGGGTTTAACAACTCTGATCACAGGACACGAACACACTCCAACCAATTATTCCTAGAATCTGGTCTTTGTTACCGTGCACAAGCGCTCGAAATTTTAATTCAATCGGATGAAGGGTTCTCGAGTTTTGAGCGAAATAAAATAGAAAAGCTGAAGGAAGAAGAGAAAAAAACTGGGGCCAGCACTTGAAGGACTCCTTCACGGATGCCTAATAAGTCTGCAAGTTGAAATATTTTATATGTTCCGTGATACGTCGCCACAACAGCAGCTTCCTCAGCAGCCGAAGCCGCAACCGTAGCCATAGTCGCAGAGCCAGCGCCGCAGCCACCAACACAGCTAGCAGAACCACTATCACTTCCACCACCACTACTACCACGTCCACCACCACTACTACCACGTTCACCACCACTACTACTACGTTCACCACCACTACTACCACTTCCACCACCACCCTCATAGCCACAACCACTGCCAGGAATTCGGACGCCGGCCATGAAACTGGCGAACATCTTTTGGGCAGGGATGCGAACACATAAAAATAAATATGAGCAGAGGTGCAAGTCGAGGAGGAACACGGGTGTACACGAGTTTGTGAGGCTTTATGTGGGTTTGTGCGGCTTTACGTGGGTTTATGAGGGTTTATGTGGGTTGCAGAGTGCGTGCGAGTGCCCACACGCACAAGTGTCTCATAACAGGACGATACAGACTGGTTGGTCTGGACTACTTAGGCGGTACGCACTAGGTCTTCTCTGTTAGTTTACTTCCTGTGTGTGTGGGGGGGGAGGGTTGAGTCCCAGCTCCTGACACTGCCTCCTAACTTTTGAACCTGGCGTCTTGGGCCGTACCTACCTATGAAATTGTGTATGGAGTTTGGACTCCAATGGAAATAAGCCACTTATGACTTTTCTGGGTTAGATCATTTACACTGTGTACGTTAACTGTACTAATATTTACCTATGCCTAAATAAACCTTCTCTACATCTAGATCGTTCAACTTCTTGACCATCCTTTATAATGAAGAAGAGTTTCCTAACGTCCTTGTGCCTTATCCTAATATTCTCTCCATGTCCCACCGTTATCATCCTTCCCATGTCGAACACCATGTCCTCCTCCACCCTCTCAGTGTCCAGTAGCAGTTAATTATCTGAGCAGATTTGATACTGGTGAATTTGCCGACATGGAAGGATATTGTTTGACATATATCATTCTGATGCTCGCTGAATATATTATCCAGTTTTCTCTAATGAATTTTTCCCGAGTTGCTGTATCAATTGTCAGGGAGAATAATTCTTGCAGAGACTTTTATGAGACAAAACTGATGTTTAAAAGTCTGGTGAGGCAGAACTATTGTTTAAAGGTCAGGTGAGATAGAACTACTGATTAAAGGTTCTAATAAGAACTACTATTTGAAGATTCTAGGGAGACAACTATTGCCTAGTGAGAGAGACCTATTGTTTATAGGTTCTAGTAAGACAGAACTACGGATTAAAAGTTCTACTGAGGCAGATCTCTTGATCATGTGTGTGTGTGTGTGTGTGTGTGTGTGTGTGTGTGTGTGTGTGTGTGTGTGTGTGTGTGTGTGTGTGTGTGTGTGTGTGTGTGTGTGTGTATGTGTGTAGGGAGAGTTGCTCTCGTAGTCTCACATCAACCCAGATATCGTCGCTAAGAGCCCGATTAACTAGCCTGTTGGTGCCCACGACCTGCTGGCCTACACAACCACTAGTTTCGTTAAACGTCAATCTGGACTAGTGGAGAACGGCAGGAACGAAGAGTACTTCTTGAGCAGTTGTTTGCGTAATACAGAGTGCTGATTTACAAGGCGTATATGTGAAGGGAAAATACTGGTTTGTAAATGGAGTAGTTGATAAGTGGGACAGCCTACCTAGTAGGGTCACTGAAGCTAAAAGCTTGGGTAGCTTCAAATATAGCCTAGATAAATACATGAGTGAGAGGAGTTGGATTTGAGTGGGACTTGCACTTGAGTTAATAGTGTTATCAAAGCTTATTTCCTTGGGTAACACTGATAACGAGTTGGGCGAATACTTTTTAGTGACTTTGGGTTTGACAAGAACCTACCAAGTATAGGCCAGTAGGCCTGTTGCAGTGTTCCTCTTTTTATGTTCTTATGCTTGATGCTGGTAGGAGGGGAGGCAAATATGGTGGGACGCAGGTAGGGTGGGACGCAGGTAGGGTGGGACGCAGGTAGGGTGGGACGCAGGTAGGGTGGGACGCAAGAGCAGCGCTGGGAGCAGAGTTACAGGGGGTGTCCTACATACTTCATTGAAAATCGCTGTCCTCTTCATTATTCACATCCTATTTCCCACGCGTCAATATTTCAAGTTGCTAGCGTACACCCCCTTTCTCTCTCTCCCTCTCCCTCCCTCTCTCTCTCTCTCTCTCTCTCTCTCTCTCTCTCTCTCTCTCTCTCTCTCTCTCTCTCTCATAATGAGACAGCATCTCTCTGTGTACTGATAATATTCTTTGCATGTCTGTTCACGTTTTGTCCATTAACTCTCACACCCTGACCACACTGATCCACCTCTCACACACCCTGACCACAGTGATCCACCTCTCACACACCCTGACCACAGTGATCCACCTCTCACACACCCTGACCACAGTGATCCACCTCTCACACACCCTGACCACACTGATCCACCTCTCACACACCCTGACCACACTGATCCACCTCTCACACACCCTGACCACAGTGATCCACCTCTCACACACCCTGACCACAGTGATCCACCTCTCACACACCCTGACCACAGTGATCCACCTCTCACACCCCGACCACAGTGATCCACCTCTCACACACCCTAACCACAGTGATCCACCTCTCACACCCTGACCACAGTGATCCACTTCTCACACACCCTGACCACATTGATCCACCTCTCATACACCCTGACCACAGTGATCCACCTCTCACACACCCTGACCACAGTGATCCACCTCTCACACCCTGACCACAGTGATCCACCTCTCACACACCCTGACCACAGTGATTCACCTCTCACACCCTGACCACAGTGATGCACCTCTCACACACCCTGACCACAGTGATCCACCTCTCACACACCCTGACCACAGTGATCCACCTCTCACACACCCTGACCACAGTGATCCACCTCTCACACACCCTGACCACAGTGATCCACCTCTCACACACCCTGACCACAGTGATCCACCTCTCACACACCCTGACCACAGTGATCCACCTCTCACACACCCTGACCACAGTGATCCACCTCTCACACACCCTGACCACAGTGATCCACCTCTCACACCCTGACCACAGTAATCGACCTCTCACACACCCTGACCACAGTGATCCACCTCTCACACCCTGACCACAGTGATCCACCTCTCACACACCCTGACCACAGTGATCCACCTCTCACACACCCTGATCACAGTGATCCACCTCTCACACGCCCTGACCACAGTGGTCCACCTCTCACACACCCTGACCACAGTGATCCCCCTCTCACACACCCTGACCACAGTGATCCACCTCTCACACACCCTGACCACAGTGATCCACCTCTCACACACCCTGACCACAGTGATCCACCTCTCACACACCCTGACCACAGTGATCCACCTCTCACACACCCTGACCACAGTGATCCACCTCTCACACACCGACCACAGTGATCCACCTCTCACACACCTTGACCACAGTGATCCACCTCTCACACATCCTGATCACAGTGATCCACCTCTCACACACCCTGACCACACTGATCCACCTCTCACACACCCTGACCACAGTGATCCACCTCTCACACACCCTGACCACAGTGATCCACCTCACACACCCTGACCACAGTGATCCACCTCTCACACCCTGACCACAGCAATCGACCTCTCACACACCCTGACCACAGTGATCCATCTCTCACACCCTGACCACAGTGATCCACCTCTCACACACCCTGACCACAGTGATCCACCTCTCACACACCCTGACCACAGTGATCCACCTCTCACACACCCTGACCACAGTGATCCACCCCTCACACACCCTGACCACAGTGATCCACCTCTCACACACCCTGACCACAGTGATCCACCTCTCACACACCCTGACCACAGTGATCCACCTCTCACACACCCTGGCCACAGTGATCCACCTCTCACACACCCTGACCACAGTGATCCACCTCTCACACAACCTGACCACAGTGATCCACCTCTCACACCCTGACCACAGTGATCCACCTCTCACACACCCTGACCACAATAATCGACCTCTAACACGCCCTGGCCACAGTGATCCACCTCTCACACCCTGACCACAGTTATCCACCTCTCACACCCTGACCATAGTGATCCACCTCTCACACCCTGACCACAATTACCCACGTCTCACACTCCCTGACCACAGTTATCCTACTCTCACACACCCTGACTACAGTGATCCATCTTTCACACAACCTGAGCACAGTGATCTATCTTTCACACACCCTGCCCACAGTGATCCACCTCTCACACCCTGACAACACACATCACAAGGAAAAAAACTAAAGGATAACGCCATCAAACAAGGACAACCTGAAGATCACAGCAGACCAGCGATGATTGGCGAACGCCGGGCAGGGAGACGGGCCAATCAGCTACTGCCAGCTAACAAAGAATGCGGGGATTGGCTGGCGGTGGGCAGGCTGGGAGCCAATCAGGTATTGGCAGTCGGCGGGGAGGGCGTGGATTGGCTAGAAAGGGTAGGGGGTGTCAGGGCACTCAGGGGCAGGTCATATACCGTGACTGGGGGGGAAGTTACAGCCTAGGAGATAGCACAATAGCAGTAATTTCAGGAGATTATATCGTGGGGGATAGTTCCCTGGCAGTAATTCTCGGAGATTCGTGTACTGGGGTCTTTACAAGCTCCGCAAACCACGCTCTCGTGCGCGCACCCGCGGGCACGCATAAACACGTACATACACACAAACACGTACATTCACTATGAGGGATAAGGTTAGTATTTGGGTATTTATATTAGCCTACTATAAAGCTGAACCACGAGCATTTATGATAAGATATGTGTTTTGTTGAACGGAAGCCTCCATACCACGGCTGGAACAATGTCGTAGCTGGAATACCGTGGCTGAAACAATACCACAGCTGGAATAATACCGTGACTGGTACAATACCGTGACTGGAACAATTATCAAACTGCACAAACGAGAGTTCTTATGACGATGTCTGGGTCCGTCACGGACCAGTCTCAAGTCACGAAGACACAGTTGTAAATTGACGTCGTTATAAGATTACCTTCCTAGGTGCAGTTGCTCATGAAAAGCACATGGTTACTGGTGTGCGAGTGTACACATCAGAGTCACCTATGAGCCAGGTCCCCGACTCGCCATGTGCTTCGCCTGGTCACATGAAGGCACATCTTTCCTTTCTGTTAACTTTAATCTGAATCAGCCCTCAAGAGAGCCTTCACTGCACTCCACTAAGCCTAAGCGACCTTATCCTTTATGGATATGTCTGATCATAGCGATGTTTTTAACGTTGTAGCGGCTCTGGATTTGTGGTTACCAGTATTGACTTCGTTATAAGTTAACGTAATCTGTTGTGACCCATTTCTTTGGGGGTTCAAAAGTTTATTTGTATCCAAGTGTCTTTCTGGTAACTTGCCTCCTTTTCCTCTTAGCCCCACAGGTTTGGCATGATACGTAAAGACGTAATACAGTACAATGAAAAAATAATTCTGAAGCCCCAGTCGCATGTTCGACTGTGAGTGGAAACCAACATCTTGACTTATGCTGTGGTGCATCCCTGTCCAACACCAGCTCTGTGTATTGCTGAAGTCCAGGAGTGTCTTGCCACCTGCAACCTACACTAACCCTCGCAGCACCTGCAACAACCTACATTAACCAACACAGCACCTGCAACAACCTACATTAACCATCACAACACCTGCAACAACCTACACTAACCCTCACAGCACCTGCAACAACCTACACTCACAGCACCTGCAACAACCTACACTAACCCTCGCAGCACCTGAAACAACCTACATTAACCAACACAGCACCTGCAACAACCTACATTAACCATCACAACACCTGCAACAACCTACACTAACCCTCACAGCACCTGCAACAACCTACACTCACAGCACCTGCAACAACCTACACTAACCCTCACAGCACCTGCAACAACCTACACTAACCCTCGCAGCACCTGCAACAACCTACATTAACCATCACAGCACCTTCAACAACCTACATTAACCATCACAGCACCGGCAACAACCTACACTAACCATCACAGCACCTGCAACAACCTACACTCACAGCACCTGCAACAACCTACACTAACCCTCACAGCACCTGCAACAACCTACATTAACCATCACAGCACCTGCAACAACCTACATTAACCATCACAGCACCTGCAACAACCTACACTAACCATCACAACACCTGCAACAACCTACACTAACCATCACAGCACCTGCAACAACCTACACTAACCATCACAGCACCTGCAACAACCTACACTCACAGCACCTGCAACAACCTACACTAACCCTCAAAGCACCTGCAACAACCTACACTAACCCTCGCAGCACCTGCAACAACCTACACTAACCCTCGCAGCACCTGCAACAACCTACATTAACCATCACAGCACCTGCAACAACCTACATAACCATCACAGCACCTGCAACAACCTACATTAACCATCACAGCACCTGCAACAACCTACACTAACCATCACAGCACCTGCAACAACCTACACTCACAGCACCTGCAACAACCTACACTAACCCTCACAGCACCTGCAACAAGCTACATTAACCATCACAGCACCTGCAACAACCTACACTAACCATCACAGCACCTGCAACAACCTACACTAACCATCACAACACCTGCAACAACCTACACTAACCATCACAACACCTGCAACAACCTACACTAACCATCACAGCACCTGCAACAACGTACACTAACCATCACAACACCTGCAACAACCTACACTAACCATCACAGCACCTGCAACAACCTACACTAACCATCACAACACCTGCAACAACCTACACTAACCATCACAACACCTGCAACAACCTACACTAACCATCACAACACCTGCAACAACGTACACTAACCATCACAGCACCTGCAACAACGTACACTAACCATCACAACACCTGCAACAACCTACACTAACCATCACAACACCTGCAACAACCTACACTAACCATCACAGCACCTGCAACAACCTACACTCACAGCACCTGCAACAACCTACACTAACCCTCACAGCACCTGCAACAACCTACATTAACCATCACAGCACCTGCAACAACCTACACTAACCATCACAGCACCTGCAACAACCTACACTAACCATCACAACACCTGCAACAACCTACACTAACCATCACAACACCTGCAACAACCTACACTAACCATCACAGCACCTGCAACAACGTACACTAAACATCACAACACCTGCAACAACCTACACTAACCATCACAACACCTGCAACAACCTACACTAACCATCACAACACCTGCAACAACCTACACTAACCATCACAACACCTGCAACAACCTACACTAACCATCACAACACCTGCAACAACGTACACTAACCATCACAGCACCTGCAACAACGTACACTAACCATCACAACACCTGCAACAACCTACACTAACCATCACAACACCTGCAACAACCTACACTAACCATCACAGCACCTGCAACAACGTACACTAACCATCACAACACCTGCAACAACGTACACTAACCATCACAGCACCTGCAACAACCTACACTAACCATCACAACACCTGCAACAACCTACACTAACCATCACAACACCTGCAACAACCTACACTAACCATTAGTGTTCTTCGCCTCATGATAAAAATATTCCATTTTTTAATATTCTTAGTATATTGTAGTTTTTATTTCGTTCCATAAAAGTGAAGGAAGGACTTCACAAATATTTAAAGGGAGAAGTCAACAGTGTTGGAACATGTGGCGGCCTGACCCCCGGACACACACACACACACACACACACACACACACACACACACACGCACACGCACACGCACACGCACACGCGCGCGCACACACACACACACACACACACACACACACACACACACACACACACGCACCAGTGAAGAGGCGGGGCCAGGAGCTTGGACTCGACCCCTGCAACCTCAACTAGGTGAGTACAACTAGGCGAGTGTACACACGCACACACACACACACATGCGCACACACACGCACACATACACGCACACATACACACACACACACACAGGCGCACGCACGAACACACACACACACACACACATACACTTCAGTCTGGGGAACACAAGGTGGTCATTGCAGTGATGTATAATCCACCACAGAACTGCAGGAGGCCAAGAGAGGAATATGAAGAGAGCAACAGAGCAATGGTGGACACACTTGCTGAGGTGGCAAGAAGAGCTCACTCCAGCAGAGCAAAGTTGCTGGTTATGGGGGATTTCAACCACAGGGAGATTGACTGGGAAAACCTGGAGCCACATAGGGGTCCCGAAACATGGAGAGCCAAGATGTTGGATGTGGTGCTGGAAAACCTCATGCACCAACATGTTAAGGACACTACCAGAGTGAGAGGGGAGGATGAACCAGCAAGATTGGACCTTGTGTTCACCCTGGGCAGTTCAGACATTGAGGACATCACGTATGAGAGTCCCCAAGGAGCTAGTGACCACGTGGTTCTGTGCTTTGAATATATAGTAGAGTTGCAAGTGGAGAGAGTAACAGGAGTTGAATGGGAAAAGCTTGACTATAAAAGAGGGGACTACATAGGTTTGAGGAACTTCCTGCAGGAGGTTCGGTGGGACAGAGAACTGGGAGGAAAGCCAGTAAATGAAATGATGGAATATGTAACAACAAAATGCAAGGAAACAGTGGAAAGGTTTATTCCCAAGGGCAACAGAAACAATGGGAAGACCAGAACGAGCCCCTGGTTTATCCGACAGTGTAAGGAGGCAAAAACAAAGTGCAATAGAGAATGGAAAAAGTACAGAAGGCAGAGAACACATGAAAATAGGGAGATCAGTCGCAGAGCCAGGTAAGGAGGGAGGCCCAGCGACAGTATGAAAATAACATAGGATCGAAAATCAAGACTGACCCGAAACTGTTGTATAGCCACATCAGGAGGAAGACAACAGTCAAAGACCAGGTGATCAGACTGAGGACAGAAGGGGGAGAACTCACAAGAAATGATCAGGAGGTATGTGAGGAGCTAAACAGGAGATTTAAGGAAGTTTTTACAGTAGAGACAGGAAGGGCTCTGGGAAGACAGCACAGAAGGGAACATCAAGAGGGAATATACCAACAAGTGTTGGATGACATACGAACAACCGAGGAGGAGGTGCAGAAGCTGCTAAGTGACCTTGATACCTCAAAGGCGATGGGACCGGACATCTCCCCATGGGTCCTTAGAGAAGGAGCAGAGATGCTGTGCGTGCCCCTAACCACAATCTTCAACACATCCCTTGAAACTGGGCAACTACCTGAGAAATGGAAGACAGCAAATGTAGTCCCCATATTTAAGAAAGGAAACAGAAATGAGGCACTAAACTACAGACCTGTGTCTCTGACATGTATTGTGTGCAAAGTCATGGAGAAGATTATCAGGAGGAGAGTTGTGGAACACCTGGAACGGAACAAGATAAATGAAAACCAGCATGGGCTCATGGAAGGCAAATCCTGTGTCACAAACCTTCTGGAGTTTTATGACAAGGTAACAGAAGTAAGACACGAGAGAGAGGGGTGGGATGATTGCATTTTCCTAGACTGCAGGAAGGCCTTTGACACAGTTCCCCACAAGAGATTAGGGCAGAAGCTGGAGGATCAGGCGCATATAACAGGGAGGGCACTGCAATGGATCAGGGAATACCTGACAGGGAGGCAACAACGAGTCATGGTACGTGAAGAGTTATCACAGTGGGCGCCTGTGACGAGCAGGGTCCCACAGGGGTCAGTTCTAGGACCAGTGCTATTTTTGATATATGCGAACATGATGGAAGGAATAGACTCTGAAGTGTCCCTATTCGCAGATGTGAAGCTGATGAGAAGAATTAAATCGGATGAGGATGAGGCAGGACTGCAAAGAGATTTGGACAGGCTGGACATGTGGTCCAGAAACTGGCTTCTCGAATTCAACCTGGAGTTTACCTGGAGAGAGTTCCGGGGGTCAACGCCCCCGCGGCCCGGTCTGTGACCAGGCCTGGTGGATCAGAGCCTGATCAACCAGGCTGTTGCTGCTGGCTGCACGCAAACCAACGTACGAGCCACAGCCCGGCTGGTCAGGAACCGACTTTAGGTGCTTGTCCAGTGCCAGCTTGAAGACTGCCAGGGGTCTGTTGGTAATCCCCCTTATGTATGCTGGGAGGCAGTTGAACAGTCTCGGGCCCCTGACGCTTATTGTATGGTCTCTTAACGTGCTAGTGACACCCCTGCTTTTCATTGGGGGGATGTTGCATCGTCTGCCAAGTCTTTTGCTTTCGTAGTGAGTGATTTTCGTGTGCAAGTTCGGTACTAGTCCCTCTAGGATTTTCCAGGTGTATATAATCATGTATCTCTCCCGCCTGCGTTCCAGGGAATACAGGTTTAGGAACCTCAAGCGCTCCCAGTAATTGAGGTGTTTTATCTCCGTTATGCGCGCCGTGAAGGTTCTCTGTACATTTTCTAGGTCAGCAATTTCACCTGCCTTGAAAGGTGCTGTTAGTGTGCAGCAATATTCCAGCCTAGATAGAACAAGTGACCTGAAGAGCGTCATCATGGGCTTGGCCTCCCTAGTTTTGAAGGTTCTCATTATCCATCCTGTCATTTTTCTAGCAGATGCGATTGATACAATGTTATGGTCCTTGAAGGTATCGAGATCCTCCGACATGATCACTCCCAGGTCTTTGACGTTGGTGTTTCGCTCTATTTTGTGGCCAGAATTTGTTTTGTACTCTGATGAAGATTTAATTTCCTCGTGTTTACCATATCTGAGTAATTGAAATTTCTCATCGTTGAACTTCATATTGTTTTCTGCCGCCCACTGAAAGATTTGGTTGATGTCCGCCTGGAGCCTTGCAGTGTCTGCAATGGAAGACACTGTCATGCAGATTCGGGTGTCATCTGCAAAGGAAGACACGGTGCTGTGGCTGACATCCTTGTCTATGTCGGATATGAGGATGAGGAACAAGATGGGAGCGAGTACTGTGCCTTGTGGAACAGAGCTTTTCACCGTAGCTGCCTAGGACTTTACTCTGTTGGCGACTACTCTCTGTGTTCTGTTAGTGAGGAAATTATAGATCCATCGACCGACTTTTCCTGTTATTCCTTTAGCACGCATTTTGTGCGCTATTACGCCATGGTCACACTTGTCGAAGGCTTTTGCAAAGTCTGTATATATTACATCTGCATTCTTTTTGTCTTCTAGTGCATTTAGGACCTTGTCGTAGTGATCCAATAGTTGAGACAGACAGGAGCGACCTGTTCTAAACCCATGTTGCCCTGGGTTGTGTAAGTGATGGGTTTCTAGATAGGTGGTGATCTTGCTTCTTAGGACCCTTTCAAAGATTTTTATGATATGGGATGTTAGTGCTATCGGTCTGTAGTTCTTTGTTGTTGCTTTACTGCCCCCTTTGTGGAGTGGGGCTATGTCTGTTGTTTTTAGTAACTGTGAGACGACCCCCGTGTCCATGCTCCCTCTCCATTGGATGGAAAAGGCTCGTGATAGGGGCTTCTTGCAGTTCTTGATGAACACGGAGTTCCATGAGTCTGGCCCTGGGGCAGAGTGCATGGGCATGTCATTTATCGCCTGTTCGAAGTCATTTGGCGTCAGGATAACATCGGATAGGCTTGTGTTAACCAAATTTTGTGGCTCCCTCATAAAAAATTCATTTTGATCTTCGACTCTCAGTCTGGTTAGCGGCTTGCTAAAAACTGAGTCATGAAGTCATGAAGATTGGAGAGGGGCAAAGAAGACCACAGACAGAGTACAGGCTAAGTGGACAAAGACTACAGACCTCACTCAAGGAGAAAGACCTTGGGGTGACCATAACACCGAGCACATCACCGGAGGCACACATCAACCAAATAACTGCTGCAGCATACGGGCGCCTGGCAAACCTGAGAATAGCGTTCTGATACCTTAATAAGGAATCGTTCAAGACACTGTACAGTGTATGTTAGGCCCATACTGGAGTATGCAGCACCAGTCTGGAACCCACACCTGGTCAAGCACGTCAAGATGTTAGAGAAAGTACAAAGGTTTGTAACAAGGCTAGTCCCAGAGCTCAGGGAAATGTCGTACGAGGAAAGGCTGAGGGAAATCGGACTGACGACACTGGAGGACAGAAGGGTCAGGGGAGACATGATAACGACATACAAGATACTGCGGGGAATAGACAAGGTGGACAGAGATAGGATGTTCCAGAGAGGGGACACAGGGACAAGGGGTCACAACTGGAAGCTGAAGACTCAGACGAGTCACAGGGACGTTAGGAAGTATTTCTTCAGTCATAGAGTCGTCAGGAAGTGGAATAGCCTAGCAAGTGAGTAGTGGAGGCAGGAACCATGCATAGTTTTAAGAAGAGGTATGACAAAGCTCAGGAAGCAGAGGAGAGGACCTAGTAGCGATCAGTGAAGAGGCGGGGCCAGGAGCTGAGTCTCGACCCCTGCAACCACAATTAGGTGAGTACGTACACACACACACACACACACACACACACACACACACACACACACACACACACACACACACACACACAAAAGTTCCGAACTTCGCCACAAAGTTGTTTCCAGAACTTACAAAATGGGACGTGGCTTGAGAAACCAGAGGAGATATGATTACAACATATAAAATACTCAAGAGACAAAGTATAAACGGAGAGACAGACACGAGTGTGAACACAACTAGATCATAATAAAGGTAACAGAGGTTTGAAGGATTTATTTCAAAGATGATGTAGTAGTGTTAGACCCTACTACATGGATTCAGAGTAGATACAGTAGTGTTAGACCCTACTACATGGATTCAGAGTAGATACAGTAGTGTTAGACCCTACTATATGGATTCAGAGTAGATACAGTAGTGTTAGACTCCACTACATGGATTCAGAGTAGATACAGTAGTGTTAGACGCCACTACATGGATTCAGAGTAGATACAGTAGTGTTAGACGCCACTACATGGATTCAGAGTAGATACAGTAGTGTTAGATGCCACTACATGGATTCAGAGTAGATACAGTAGTGTTAGACGCCACTACATGGATTCAGAGTAGATACAGTAGTGTTAGATGCCACTACATGGATTCAGAGTAGATACAGTAGTGTTAGACGCCACTACATGGATTCAGAGTAGATACAGTAGTGTTAGACGCCACTGCATGGATTCAGAGTAGATACAGTAGTGTTAGACTCCACTACATGGATTCAGAGTAGATACAGTAGTGTTAGACGCCACTACATGGATTCAGAGTAGATACAGTAGTGTTAGATGCCACTACATGGATTCAGAGTAGATACAGTAGTGTTAGACGCCACTACATGGATTCAGAGTAGATACAGTAGTGTTAGACGCCACTACATGGATTCAGAGTAGATACAGTAGTGTTAGACGCCACTACATGGATTCAGAGTAGATACAGTAGTGTTAGACGCCACTACATGGATTCAGAGTAGATACAGTAGTGTTAGACGCCACTACATGGATTCAGAGTAGATACAGTAGTGTTAGACGCCACTACATGGATTCAGAGTAGATACACTAGTGTTAGACGCCACTACATGGATTCAGAGTAGATACAGTAGTGTTAGATGCCACTACATGGATTCAGAGTAGATACAGTAGTGTTAGACGTCAATACATGGATTCAGAGTAGATACAGTAGTGTTAGACGCCACTACATGGATTCAGAGTAGATACAGTAGTGTTAGACGCCACTACATGCATTCAGAGTAGATACAGTAGTGTTAGACGCCACTACATGGATTCAGAGTAGATACAGTAGTGTTAGACGCCACTACATGGATTCAGAGTAGATACAGTAGTGTTAGACTCCACTACATGGATTCAGAAGCAGACGTAAGAACAAAATAAGAAAAGAGCATCACCGCCAGTTATTTCGATGAATAAAGTTGAGGAGCAAGAGCTAGAGCTCAACCCCCACACACCCAACTAAGAGTGTGTGCCCGGGAAGTTAATCCTAGCTAAGTCTGCAAAGAAGAATAATGTCCTGGCGAAATAAGAATGTCCTGGCGAAATAAGAATGTCCTGGCGAAATAAGAATGTCCTGGCGAAATAAGAATGTCCTGGTGAAATAAGAATGTCCTGGCGAAATAAGAATGTCCAGGCGAAATAAGAATGTCCAGGCGAAATAAGAATGTCCTGGCGAAATAAGAATGTCCTGGCGAAATAAGAATGTCCTGGCGAAATAAGAATGTCCTGGCGAAATAAGAATGTCCAGGCGAAATAAGAATGTCCAGGCGAAATAAGAATGTCCTGGCGAAATAAGAATGTCCAGGCGAAATAAGAATGTCCAGGCGAAATAAGAATGTCCTGGCGAAGTAAGAATGTCCTGGCGAAATAAGAATGTCCAGGCGAAATAAGAATGTCCTGGCGAAATAAGAATGTCCTGGCGAAATAAGAATGTCCAGGCGAAATAAGAATGTCCTGGCGAAATAAGAATGTCCTGGCGAAATAAGAATGTCCAGGCGAAATAAGAATGTCCTGGCGAAATAAGAATGTCCTGGCGAAATAAGAATGTCCTGGAGAAATAAGAATGTCCTGGTGAAATAAGAATGTCCAGGCGAAATAAGAATGTCCAGGCGAAATAAGAATGTCCTGGCGAAATAAGAATGTCCTGGCGAAATAAGAATGTCCTGGCGAAATAAGAATGTGTATGGCGAAATAAGAATGTCCTGGTGAAATAAGAATGTCCAGGCGAAATAAGAATGTCCAGACGAAATAAGAATGTCCTGGCGAAATAAGAATGTCCTGGCGAAATAAGAATGTCCTGGCGAAATAAGAATGTCCTGGCGAAATAAGAATGTCCTGGCGAAATAAGAATGTCCTGGCGAAATAAGAATGTGTATGGCGAAATAAGAATGTCCTGGTGAAATAAGAATGTCCAGGCGAAATAAGAATGTCCAGGCGAAATAAGAATGTCCTGGCGAAATAAGAATGTCCTGGCGAAATAAGAATGTCCTGGCGAAATAAGAATGTCCTGGCGAAATAAGAATGTGTATGGCGAAATAAGAATGTCCTGGCGAAATAAGAATGTCCTGGCGAAATCAGAATGTCCTGGCGAAATAAGAATGTCCTGGCGAAATAAGAATGTCCTGGCGAAATAAGAATGTCCTGGCGAAACAAGAATGTCCTGGCGAAACAAGAATGTCCTGGCGAAACAAGAATGTCCTAGCGAAACAAGAATGTCCTGGCGAAACAAGAATGTCCTGGCGAAACAAGAATGTCCTGGCAAAATAAGAATGTCCTGGCGAAACAAGAATGTCCTGGCGAAACAAGAATGTCCTGGCGAAACAAGAATGTCCTGGCGAAACAAGAATGTCCTGGCAAAATAAGAATGTCCTGGCAAAATAAGAATGTCCTGGCGAAACAAGAATGTCCTGGCGAAACAAGAATGTTCTGGCAAAATAAGAATGTCCTGGCGAAACAAGAATGTCCTAGCGAAACAAGAATGTCCTGGCGAAACAAGAATGTCCTGGCGAAACAAGAATGTTCTGGCAAAATAAGAATGTCCTGGCGAAACAAGAATGTCCTGGCGAAACAAGAATGTCCTGGCGAAACAAGAATGTCCTGGCGAAATAAGAATGTCCTGGCGAAACAAGAATGTCCTGGCGAAACAAGAATGTCCTGGCGAAACAAGAATGTCCTGGCGAAACAAGAATGTTCTGGCGAAACAAGAATGTCCTGGCGAAACAAGAATGTCCTGGCGAAACAAGAATGTTCTGGCAAAATAAGAATGTCCTGGCGAAACAAGAATGTCCTGGCGAAACAAGAATGTCCTGGCGAAACAAGAATGTCCTGGCGAAATAAGAATGTCCTGGCGAAACAAGAATGTCCTGGCGAAACAAGAATGTCCTGGCGAAACAAGAATGTCCTGGCGAAACAAGAATGTTCTGGCGAAACAAGAATGTCCTGGCGAAACAAGAATGTTCTGGCAAAATAAGAATGTCCTGGCGAAACAAGAATGTCCTGGCGAAACAAGAATGTCCTGGCGAAACAAGAATGTCCTGGCGAAACAAGAATGTCCTGGCGAAACAAGAATGTCCTGGCGAAACAAGAATGTTCTGGCAAAATAAGAATGTCCTGGCGAAACAAGAATGTCCTAGCGAAACAAGAATGTCCTGGCGAAACAAGAATGTCCTGGCGAAACAAGAATGTCCTGGCGAAACAAGAATGTCCTGGCGAAACAAGAATGTCCTGGCAAAATAAGAATGTCCTGGCGAAACAAGAATGTCCTGGCGAAACAAGAATGTCCTGGCGAAACAAGAATGTCCTAGCGAAACAAGAATGTCCTGGCAAAATAAGAATGTCCTGGCGAAATAAGAATGTCCTGGCGAAACAAGAATGTCCTGGCGAAACAAGAATGTCCTGGCAAAATAAGAATGTCCTGGCGAAACAAGAATGTTCTGGCAAAACAAGAATGTCCTGGCAAAACAAGAATGTCCTGGCAAAATAAGAATGTCCTGGCGAAACAAGAATGTCCTGGCGAAACAAGAATGTCCTGGCGAAACAAGAATGTCCTAGCGAAACAAGAATGTTCTGGCAAAATAAGAATGTCCTGGCGAAACAAGAATGTCCTGGCGAAACAAGAATGTCCTGGCGAAACAAGAATGTCCTGGCGAAACAAGAATGTCCTAGCGAAACAAGAATGTCCTGGCGAAACAAGAATGTCCTGGCGAAACAAGAATGTCCTGGCAAAATAAGAATGTCCTGGCGAAACAAGAATGTCCTGGCGAAACAAGAATGTCCTGGCGAAACAAGAATGTCCTGGCGAAACAAGAATGTCCTAGCGAAACAAGAATGTCCTGGCAAAATAAGAATGTCCTGGCGAAATAAGAATGTCCTGGCGAAACAAGAATGTTCTGGCAAAACAAGAATGTCCTGGCAAAACAAGAATGTCCTGGCAAAACAAGAATGTCCTGGCAAAACAAGAATGTCCTGGCGAAACAAGAATGTCCTGGCAAAACAAGAATGTCCTGGCAAAACAAGAATGTCCTGGCAAAATAAGAATGTCCTGGCAAAATAAGAATGTCCTGGCGAAACAAGAATGTTCTGGCAAAACAAGAATGTCCTGGCAAAACAAGAATGTCCTGGCAAAACAAGAATGTCCTGGCAAAACAAGAATGTCCTGGCAAAACAAGAATGTCCTGGCGAAACAAGAATGTCCTGGCAAAACAAGAATGTCCTGGCAAAACAAGAATGTCCTGGCAAAACAAGAATGTCCTGGCAAAACAAGAATGTCCTGGCAAAACAAGAATGTCCTGGCGAAACAAGAATGTCCTGGCAAAACAAGAATGTCCTGGCAAAACAAGAATGTCCTGGCGAAACAAGAATGTCCTGGCAAAACAAGAATGTCCTGGCAAAACAAGAATGTTCTGGCAAAACAAGAATGTCCTGGCAAAACAAGAATGTCCTGGCAAAACAAGAATGTCCTGGCGAGACAAGAATGTCCTGGCGAAACAAGAATGTCCTGGCGAAACAAGAATGTCCTGGCAAAACAAGAATGTCCTGGCAAAACAAGAATGTCCTGGCAAAACAAGAATGTCCTGGCAAAACAAGAATGTCCTGGCGAGACAAGAATGTCCTGGCAAAACAAGAATGTCCTGGCAAAACAAGAATGTCCTGGCGAGACAAGAATGTCCTGGCGAAACAAGAATGTCCTGGCAAAACAAGAATGTTCTGGCAAAACAAGAATGTCCTGGCAAAACAAGAATGTCCTGGCAAAACAAGAATGTCCTGGCGAGACAAGAATGTCCTGGCGAAACAAGAATGTCCTGGCGAAACAAGAATGTCCTGGCAAAACAAGAATGTCCTGGCAAAACAAGAATGTCCTGGCGAAACAAGAATGTCCTGGCGAAACAAGAATGTCCTGGCAAAACAAGAATGTCCTGGCAAAACAAGAATGTCCTGGCAAAACAAGAATGTCCTGGCGAGACAAGAATGTCCTGGCAAAACAAGAATGTCCTGGCAAAACAAGAATGTCCTGGCAAAACAAGAATGTCCTGGCAAAACAAGAATGTCCTGGCAAAACAAGAATGTCCTGGCGAGACAAGAATGTCCTGGCAAAACAAGAATGTCCTGGCGAAACAAAAATGTCCTGGCAAAACAAGAATGTCCTGGCGAGACAAGAATGTCCTGGCAAAACAAGAATGTCCTGGCAAAACAAAAATGTCCTGGCAAAACAAGAATGTCCTGGCAAAACAAGAATGTCCTGGCGAGACAAGAATGTCCTGGCGAGACAAGAATGTCCTGGCAAAACAAGAATGTCCTGGCGAAACAAGAATGTCCTGGCGAAACAAGAATGTCCTGGCGAAACAAGAATGTCCTGGCGAAACAAGAATGTCCTGGCGAAACAAGAATGTCCTGGCGAAACAAGAATGTCCTGGCGAAACAAGAATGTCCTGGCGAAACAAGAATGTCCTGGCGAAACAAGAATGTCCTGGCGAAACAAGAATGTCCTGGCGAAACAAGAATGTCCTGGCGAAACAAGAATGTTCTGGTAGTCCTACAAGAGTCAGTAATTGTCTTAATAATTGCTTTAATTAGCACAAATGACCTGTCACAAGAAGACTGTGTAAACTATGGTCGCAGAAGATACATTTCTTATGCAAAACAGGAAGTACAAAGTGTACGTAAGGCTGGAGTGGAGTGGGAACTGGAGTGGAGTGGGAACTGGAGTGGAGTGGGAACTGGAGTGGAGTGGGAACTGGAGTGGAGTGGGAACTGGAGTGGAGTGGGAACTGGAGTGGAGTGGGAACTGGAGTGGAGTTACAAGTGGACGATGGGTTTTAAAGTGGATCAGTGCCACCTTAAGTAGTGATAGAAAGTGTACGTAAGTGTCTTCAATGTTATAACTTGTAGAGTTCAAATTTTGGACTCACGGAGCGAAGAAAAATATAAGGGGTCATTACAGTCAAGTTGTCACATGCTAGCATCATCAATGTGGCATGATATAACACACAAACATCAATGTGACATGTAACACACAAACATCAGTGCGACATATAACACACAAACATCAATGTGGCATGATATAACACAAACATCAATGTGACATGTAACACAAACATCAGTGTGACATGTAACATACAAACATCATCACCGGTTATAGACAAACATCAATGTTGTATGTTGTCATTTTATTGGTCAGAGGGTAAAACACACCTCTGGCACAGCTCTGTCACAAGATTATCGTCCATTTTATACACATCATTCAGAACAGGGATACGTTTTAACGGCACTATGTCTGGCACTATGGCTGAACGTAGGGTAGTCAAGGGCACTACGCTAGACTATTATGGTATAAAATACTGACAAGTTGTTGACGAATAAAAAGAAATGTGCCGAACCAAATCCACCTGAATACAACACTGTCAAGACGTCAGAAGCGGCGGCGGCAGAAGCGGCAGCATACCCCTGACATATCCCAGATATACTTGTGACCGGTTTCCAGGATTCTTATACCCCTCACAGTCCACCTTTGACATTTTTAACGGATTTCGTGAGGTTTCTCCTATTCTCGCAGTCCTCCTCTGGACCAGGTTCGTATGGTGCTCGCCTGGTCAACCAGGCTGTTGATCTGTCTTCCCTGTTGACCTCCCGGCCAACTAGGCTCTTCACCTGGCTTCCCTGTTGACAGTGTGGTCAACCAGGATCTTGACCAGGCTGGACATACGACACACTGACACCTCAAAAACACACTGTACCATAAGTGAAACATTAAACTGCAATGTACTCTCCTTATTCCTCTCTCAACAAACGTGCAGCAAAATGCACGTCACACTAAATTAAGGTAAAGTTACTGGATATACTCTCGCTCGTAGACAGGGGAAAGAAAGGTGTGATAACCACACACAAGATTACAATAGGAAGATAGGATAATCACAAATAAGATTACAATGAGACATGATAACTACATAAGATGGCAAACATGTAAGAACATAGACAGGGGAGGTACCATAGCACCATCAACAAGAAGAGGAACATTTACAAAGTACATTAGAAGCGGCTTACAGTAACATACACTTTGTAACACTAGTATACAGTAACACTGGTCTACAATAACATACACTTTGTAACACTAGTATACAGTAACACTGGTCTACAATAACATACACTTTGTAACACTAGTATACAGTAACACTGGTCTACAATAACATACACTTTGTAACACTAGTATACAGTAACACTGGTCTACAATAACATACACTTTGTAACACTAGTATACAGTAACACTGGTCTACAGTAACATACACTAACACTAGTATACAGTAACACTGGTCTACAGTAACATACACTAACACTAGTATACAGTAACACTGGTCTACAGTAACATACACTAACACTAGTATACAGTAACACTGGTCTACAGTAACATACACTAACACTAGTATACAGTAACACTTGTCTACAGTAACAGTGTTCCACTCCAGAGCCACAACCAATGATTCAGGGGTAGAAAACGACACTAAGTAATTATTATGAATGACTCTGGTGAAGGAATGGAGGGAGAAAAGCAAGGGAGAAAGAAGGATGGAAGATAGAGGGAGGAAGGTAGACAAGGCAGGGACAAAGGTAAGATACAGGGGATGAAGCACCGGTAACCTGTGACAGGACACTACCAGTGGTGAAGCTGGACACTACCAGTGGTCAGGCTGGACACTACCATGGGCCAGTAGGCCTACTACAGTGTTCCTCCATTCTTATGTTCTTTTGTAAGGTTGAATATACAAGAGACTGAACATCACTTCTCTCTCACGGACACACTATCCCCTCCATAAATCATACCTTGCAACATTACCAGCAACACCACACACAAGTGTGCTGAGGCCCTGTCCGCGAGATCTCATATTTAAAGGCACCTTCTTGTGTAGCTCATAACGTGTTATAAAAAGCTATGCTGACATTGGTATAAAATACCGGCAAGTTGATGATTAAGAGACACGTGCAATAGTTGGGTATCTTTATTGATGGAACGTTTCGCCTACACAGTAGGCTACTTCAGTCAGATGCAGAGACAGCAGGTGTTCCAGACTATAGAGCTGAACTCTTCTCCAGGCTGAGGGACAGACCACCTCAAATACTTTTTTTTCCAATGTTGATGGACTGATTATATCATCTTCATTCCACTGTTACACCTGCTGCCTCTGTATTTGACTGAAGAAGCCTACTGTGTGGCGAAACGTTTCAGCAATAAAGATAAACAACTGTTGCACATGTGTTTTAAACGACAAAAGCTGTGACGGGCTCCGAGAGCAGAAAAACTCTCGGAACTCATCATAGGTATAAGTAAAGAAGAAAAATACAAACATCGTCTACTACATTACAGGATATATCTTGTGCTACCATCCACAGGATAGACATGGGGTACACAACAAACTAGCCACTACCGTTAACAACCACACAAACACCATCACCACCACATACACACACACACACCACCATCACCACACACACACACCACCATTATCCCCCCCACACACACACGGGGCCAGGAGCTTGGACTCGACCCCTGCAACCTCAACTAGGTGAGTGTACACACACACACAATCACCACACACACACACCATCACCACACACACACACACACATACACACACCACACACACACACCACACACACACACACAATCACCACACACACACACCATCACCAAACACACACACACACCATCACCAAACACACACACACCACCACCAACAACCACACACACATACCACCAACAACCACACACGCACACCACCAACAACCACACACGCACACCACCAACCACCACACACACACACCACCATCAACCCCCCCCCCCACACACACACATCAACCACACACCCCACCACCAGAACCAGACAAAATAAAATACCCTTATGTAGACAAACACACACACGGGCATTTTTGCATCCATAATTACTATTTAAATTACCCGTAAATTGGGCATAATGTGGGTGCAATTAATTGTGGTAATGGCCGTGTAATTATTCAAAGAGTGACTGTCGTTAATCACAGCCAGCACTCAGGTGAAGACTGCTACAATGATTCTATTAGTCAGGTGTAACCGTGTGAGGTGAGGCGCCCCAGGGGCACACCACCTGCCCACTCCTACAGCTCACCTGTCACATCTTACCCATACCACCTACGTCTGGGATACTCTGGGCCTCGCCTCTGCTCCCACACCCACTCTACTCCACATATGAACTACCTATGGGGTTCACCTGTGCTCTCAACACTGCACAACACCTGAACCATCACTGGGGCTCGCCTCTCTCTGTTACAAGTAGATTTAACACTTGTTCAGAATCAGAATCTCTGGTATCTTACTTTCAATAACAGGATTCACTGCTGTAGCATCTAGGTTACTATAGTGTCTAATTTACAGCTTAACACGTACTGTCGATCACTGTTTATATGGGAAACTGTCAAAGTACTAGTAACCAAGCCAAGGCCTGGCTACTACATTAGTCTGTTTTTTTTTTAACAATGGTTATAAATGACCATAATTTTTAAAGGGGTGGACCGGTAAGCCAGCGGAAGGCCTCGGTCAGATGACCAAAATCTCCAAAGGCGGGTCATCATCTGACTAAGACCCGCGTCAGGAAACATTTGTCCTGTTTCCTGACGAACCTTACCTAACCTAACCTAACATTAGTCTGTTTACACTGCAACTTGCTGTAATCCGATTATTTACGTTCATGTTATGATAGTGAGTTCTAGATCTAGTTAGAGACTTGTAACTGTATTCCCATGACATTTAATTGAATAATTTAACTTTCTCCTGGTGACATTTCTACAAGTTAAAATCAATCTCGTTGTCATAACTCTAGTGTTATTAAAAGTGACAACAGAGCTCAGTTTACCCAGATGTTAATTCTTACAAATAACTCGACACGAATCTTCAAGTCCGTATGTGTCATGCATTTGCGGAAATAATAATAATAATAATAATAATAATAATAATAATAATAATAATAATAATAATAATAATTTATTATTATAATAATAATTTATTATTATAATAATAATTTATTATTATTATTATTATCATCATCATCTGAGGAAGTGAGCAGAGCAGGTGCAGCAGCCCTTCTAGCGGACTCATGTTTACATCCAATAGTGTATACAATTTGTGAATTCTGCTGACTAAAAATTAGACGAGAAATTTAATTTTAAACAGTTGCCTTTACAATTAATTTACGCTGTAGATTACCTGTGATTAGCTTCCTGGGAGACAATTTGAAGGCCAAACGAACACATCTTCCATGGAGGGCCGAGGCGTTACTAAGAATCATAAACTTAAAGCGGGCTATGGAATTTAATATCTCGGCATGTTTTTGTTATCCAACCTAGATCTGTGTCCACTTCTCGACGTTTAGTAAGACTCGCAGCGGCTGTTTGATTTATTTTCCAGCATATTAAAACAAAGTACAGTGTCAAGTTCAATTACCCCGCCACATACACTGGGAATACCAAACTCTTTCCTCATATTAGTAGCATGCTAGTGTTGGGACAGCCAGGGAGCATTCTCACGATGTTGTTTTGCAGCAGATCCATGAGTCGAAGGTTCGATTTTAGAATTATCACAGCTACAGCATGATCCGATAAAGCTACAGTAAAGGCTACGTACATCATTCTCGGTATTCTAACACTGGTTCCACAGCCGGGGTTGTAGCCAGCAAGCAACACCTCTGAGAACATTTAGCCAACCTTTGCTTTACTTAACGAGTTGTGTTCTGGCTGAGTTATTAAAAGTTACGTTTAAGGTTTGTCATACAAATGGAACGAAGTACGTCGTTGGCGTACTAATCTGTTAGTTTTGGACGCAGGTGAGTCCCAGTCAATTACATAATGTCTGGAACTTCATTAAGAATGGCTGTCAGTTTCTCATGCCCTGCTGCAAGCGTCTTGACGTAATCAACGTAACTTCCAACTATATGTTGCAGGGGAGTACATCATCTGTCAAAGCACTGACAATTACTATAAGGGCACGAGAACAGAGCACCTTCCTGTGGTGCACATTTTGGTATTTTCACTTCTAAAACCTTACTTGACACTCACAATAATATTCGATGGCTAATCTGTTACTCAAGTGAGTAAGCTATCACTAACAGTTCATGTATGATATCGGTTCATGTATGATATCGGTTCATGTATGATACCGGTTCATGTATGATATCGGTTCATGTATGATATCGGTTCATGTATGATACCGGTTCATGTATGATATCGGTTCATGTATGATATCGGTTCATGTATGATATCGGTTCAATTCAGTTCACTTCGCTATATCAAAATGTGGCTTATTCTGGCATCAAAGAATGATAACTTGTCGGATTGAAACGTTCCATATTTCCCCTGGGCGGCCACCTCGCTGCCACATTTACCTCGCCGTTTTTTTTACTAATTTACTTATTATTAGTGACTAAATACCTGTTTTCTAGGTTTACGTAACTTAACCCAACCCAACCTAAGCTAAGCTAACCTAAGCTAAGCTAAGCTAACCTAACCTAACCTAACCTAAGCTAACATAACCTAACCTAACCTAAATGAACGTAAATTAAATTATATATGATTTGGAGAAGAATTAGGAAACGACTGCAAGATGTTTAACAAAACGTCAAAAATTGACGTCTTATAATGAGAATGGATTACGAAAATCAATCAAAAACAAGAAACGTGGTAAAACTATGAACCGCGTGTACAATGAGAAGTACAGTAACACAGTGTTGTACAAGAATCTTCCCGTCCATGAAAGCAGAGAAAGAGAGAAAGAGAGAGAGAGAGAGAGAGAGAGAGAGAGAGAGAGAGAGAGAGAGAGAGAGAGAGAGAGAGAGAGAGAGAGAGAGAGAGAGAGAGAGAGAGAGAGAGAGACAGAGAGAGAGAGAGGTGAGAGTTGATCTCTCATTCCATAGAATAATCTATCCAGTCTCATAGTTTCAAAGGTTTTAACATAGACAGGAAGTCGGTGAGATTGGTCTCGACGTACAGAGCTGCTGAGATTTAGAAAGAGGAAGAGTGAGACCATCAGTCCAACATTTAGTGAGGATACCGTCGGTCTAACTGAGTTTACACCGTGGAAACAAGACTTGTCAGGAACACGTCTTAATAAAGTTCTGATGATGTAATTTAGACCATCCTATATATAGGCTGTTGACTGTTCTCTATATATAGGCTGTTGACTGTTCTCTATATATAGGCTGTTGACTGTTCTCTATATATAGGCTGTTGACTGTTCTCTATATATAGGCTGTTGACTGTTCTCTATATATAGGCTGTTGACTGTTCTCTATATATAGGCTGTTGACTGTTCTCTATATATAGGCTGTTGACTGTTCTCTATATATAGGCTGTTGACTGTTCTCTATATATAGGCTGTTGACTGTTCTCTATATATAGGCTGTTGACTGTTCTCTATATACAGGCTGTTGACTGTTCTCTATATATAGGCTGTTGACTGTTCTCTATATAGAGACTGTTGACTGTTCTCTATATATAGGCTGTTGACTGTTCTCTATATATAGGCTGTTGACTGTTCTCTATATATAGGCTGTTGACTGTTCTCTATATATAGACTGTTGACTGTTCTCTATATATAGGCTGTTGACTGTTCTCTATATAGAGACTGTTGACTGTTCTCTATATATAGGCTGTTGACTGTTCTCTATATATAGGCTGTTGACTGTTCTCTATATATAGGCTCTTGACTGTTCTCTATATATAGGCTCTTGACTGTTCTCTATATATAGGCTGTTGACTGTTCTCTATATAGAGACTGTTGACTGTTCTCTATATATAGGCTGTTGACTGTTCTCTATATATAGGCTGTTGACTGTTCTCTATATATAGGCTGTTGACTGTTCTCTATATATAGGCTGTTGACTGTTCTCTATATATAGACTGTTGACTGTTCTCTATATATAGGCTGTTGACTGTTCTCTATATAGAGACTGTTGACTGTTCTCTATATAGAGACTGTTGACTGTTCTCTATATAGAGACTGTTGACTGTTCTCTATATATAGGCTCTTGACTGTTCTCTATATATAGGCTCTTGACTGTTCTCTATATAGAGACTGTTGACTGTTCTCTATATATAGGCTGTTGACTGTTCTCTCTATATAGGCTGTTGACTGTTCTCTACATATAGGCTGTTGACTGTTCTCTATATATAGGCTGTTGACTGTTCTCTATATAGAGACTGTTGACTGTTCTCTATATATAGGCTGTTGACTGTTCTCTATATAGAGACTGTTCTCTATATATAGGCTGTTGACTGTTCTCTATATATAGGCTGTTGACTGTTCTCTATATATAGGCTGTTGACTGTTCTCTATATATAGGCTGTTGATTGTTCTCTATATATAGGCTGTTGACTGTTCTCTATATATAGGCTGTTGATTGTTCTCTACATAGAGACTGTTGACTGTTCTCTATATATAGGCTGTTGACTGTTCTCTATATATAGGCTGTTGACTGTTCTCTATATATAGGCTGTTGATTGTTCTCTACATAGAGACTGTTGACTGTTCTCTATATATAGGCTGTTGACTGTTCTCTATATATAGGCTGTTGACTGTTCTCTATATATAGGCTGTTGACTGTTCTCTATATATAGGCTGTTGACTGTTCTCTATATATAGGCTGTTGATTGTTCTCTACATAGAGACTGTTGACTGTTCTCTATATATAGGCTGTTGACTGTTCTCTATATATAGGCTGTTGACTGTTCTCTATATATAGGCTGTTGATTGTTCTCTACATAGAGACTGTTGACTGTTCTCTATATATAGGCTGTTGACTGTTCTCTATATAGAGACTGTTGACTGTTCTCTATACAGAGACTGTTGACTGTTCTCTATATAGAGACTGTTGACTGTTCTCTATATAGAGACTGTTGACTGCTCTCTATATAGAGGCTGCTGACTGCTCTCTATATAGTGGCTGTTGACTGTTTTCTACATAGAGACTGTTGACTGTTCACTATATAGCGGCTCTTGACTGTTCTCTATATAGAGACTGTTGACTGTTCTCTATATAGAGACTGTTGATTGTTCTCTGTACAGAGACTGTTGACTGTTCTCTATATAGAGACTGTTGGCTGTTCTCTATATAGACTGTTGACTGTTCTCTATATAGAGACTGTTGATTGTTCTCTGTACAGAGACTGTTGACTGTTCTCTATATAGAGACTGTTGACTGTTCTCTATATAGAGACTGTTGACTGTTCTCTATATAGAGACTGTTGATTGTTCTCTGTACAGAGACTGTTGACTGTTCTCTATATAGAGACTGTTGACTGTTCTCTATATAGAGACTGTTGACTGTTCTCTATATAGAGACTGTTGACTGTTCTCTATATAGAGACTGTTGACTGTTCTCTATATAGAGACTGTTGATTGTTCTCTGTACAGAGACTGTTGACTGTTCTCTATATAGAGACTGTTGACTGTTCTCTATATAGAGACTGTTGATTGTTCTCTGTACAGAGACTGTTGACTGTTCTCTATATACTGTTGGCTGTTCTCTATATAGAGACTGTTGACTGTTCTCTATATACTGTTGACTGTTCTCTATATAGAGACTGTTGACTGTTCTCTATATACTGTTGACTGTTCTCTATATAGAGACTGTTGACTGTTCTCTATATAGAGACTGTTGACTGTTCTCTATATACTGTTGACTGTTCTCTATATAGAGACTGATGACTGTTCTCTATATAGAGACTGTTGACTGTTCTCTATATAGAGACTGTTGACTGTTCTCTATACAGAGACTGTTGAGTGTTCTCTATATAGAGACTGTTGAGTGTTCTCTATATAGAGACTGTTGATTGTTCTCTATATAGAGACTGTTGACTGTTCTCTATTTGTTACAATGTTCAACTCATGTTCAGTAAGAGAACGATCACATTCGTCTACTTCTGAACTTAGGAACTCACCCATCTTTCAGACGCACCATCAATGTTCATTGTAACGAGGGGTTGTTGACGGCTTGTGATCTACGAGGATATAATTTATTTTTTCATTAGAGCAATGATCACCACCACCACCCATTCTCTCATTTTATTTACAATTTTCCTGGTGTAGATTATGATGTATATCTCTCGCCTGTACTCCAGTGAGTACAAGTGACTACAAACGTTCCCAGTAATTAAGGTGCTTGACTGAATTTATGTGTGTAGTGAAGGTTCTCTGTACATTCTCTACATCTGCGATTTTACCTGCATTAAATGGACCTGTTAGTGTACAGCACCCTTTTCAAACATTTTTCCCCCCAATGCCATGAGTCTAGATTCTCATTTATGTAGTTTTTGCCTTAGTCAATGCGGTTTGAAAGAATATTAGCAGGTGGTTCTGCCAGTACTGTGTTTACCTCTCCAGCTGGCCACACAAGTTGAATTTAACAGTGTTCTTGGTATTAAAATGTAGAGAACAGAACCACTGTTACCATAAATCTTGGTAAATATCTATAAGTAAACACAAATATCAGTGGATTGTGAAAACATGCATTTGCATTCAACTCAATAACCTACATGAACTGTATCACTGCAGATAACATGAACATTTCTTCTCTCCATAGAAGCCTAATGAATTTAATATCTTAAGGCCCCTCTCGCGTAACTGTTAGTAATAATCACAAATTGAACAAATTGAATACGCTGATGGATGTAAACTTAAATGCCCAATCTGATTATCAGTTCGTTCCATGATCATTTGATACCGTTCATAGACAACCAGCCAGGCATTCCATGGGTCGGCCAACCAGCCAGGCATTCCAGGAGTCGACCAACCAGCCAGACATTCCAGGAGTCGACCAACCAGCCAGACATTCCAGGAGTCGACCAACCAGCCAGGCATTCCAGGAGTCGACCAACCAGTCAGACATTCCAGGAGTCGACCAACCAGCCAGACATTCCAGGAGTCGACCAACCAGCCAGATATTCCAGAAGTCAGTCAACCAGCCAGATATTCCAGAAGTCGGTCAACCAGCCAGACATTCCAGGAGTCGACCAACCAGCCAGATATTCCAGAAATCTGTCAACCAGCCAGATATTCCAGAAGTCGGTCAACCAGCCAGACATTCCAGGAATCGGTCAACCAGCCAGACATTCTAGAAGTCGGTCAACCAGTCTGACATTCCAGGAGTCGGCCAACCAGCCAGACATTCCAGGAGTCGGCCAACAACCCAGTCGGCCATTCCCGGTGATATACAAATTGGGAAGCAATCAATAAAAGTTAGGCACATTTCACAATGTAACATGTAAGAAAAGCTGGCAAATATTCCATGAAGCATTCCGGAAGCCTTCCGCAAAGTACGTGCTGAAATATTCCAGAGAGTATTCCAGCAATGAATCCAAGAATGAGTCTATCTGGTGGTGGATGAAGCCTCGCATGAAGCTGGCTTGGAGCCGGAGTCAGGGAGGAACCATCCAGCAGGCCACAATACATTACTCACCATGGTGTAATTATTACCCTAGCAGCAAAACACATCCTCAGACTGTTTAATTGCCCCTTTTCAAAAGCGTAAACGCTTTTAATGCCCAGATGGATAGTAATGGAAAATTAATATTCATTGCCGTATAGAAGAGGCGTGTTGTATGCCGGAGAACGTTTAACATAATTGCAGGTCTTTCAATGGCAAGACAATGACGCCCAGTGTTTTATTGGAGACTCTTATGACCAGGCGACGGTAGGGAGGCCAGGGGAGGGGGGTTAATGGAGAAGAGAGGGAAGAGGTAGAAGGGGGTAAGATAGGGGGATAGGTCAATACCTGCTACCACCACCTTCATTATCACCACTATCTCCACTAACCCCTATTAACAGGCCTTCTGCCAGCCAGTACGTCTGCCTACAGTCTCCAGTAACAATCACCAACATCAACCACCACCACCACTACCACCACAACCACCACCACAACCCTCACCAATACACTTCGCTACGCATGTCACAGAGGTATAATTACACGAATGCTGCAAGCAATAGAGAAGAGATGAGCGATTGCACCAGGTGAAGCCTGCCTGCTCTCTCTCTCTCTCCTCATTATAATAAGTAATATTGTTATTTAATGTTAGAGTAATATTTACCTCCTTACAGCCACGAGAACAGGTAAAATCCTCACATACAGGCTGCACTGTCTTAAATATTACACCAGTGGAAGCTTATGGGGTTGCATCCCTACCTAACCTAACCTAATTGTTTGTATACAAGCATGTTGGCAATGTACAAAGATATGCTATGCATTCTACGGGTTTTCGATTTATTGTACCAAGGGAATAAAAGTCAATACCGTAACTGAAAACTTAACACGTTTCGGTCCACCTTAGAAAACTTAAGACGTTTCGGTCCATCCAGAACCGCTGTCAAGTCACAAATGAGCAAGACAAAAACAGAAAAGAGCAGAAAACAGGTCGAAAGCGGGAGAGGAGAAGAGTGTGGTGATGGTTGCAGTAATTATTATTGCTCGTGTCCTAGCGGTTATATGCTAAATTTCAACTTTGTGTCACTAAACAAGAATAATGCTTACGACAACGAGGGCACATTGAGTGACGAAGGAATACTTATGGACCACGACTCAAGAAATCGTAATGACACGATTGCAAACGGGCTGGAGTTTTGAGACTCTATGACAGCGGGTTCAATCCCGACCACGGTATGAGATCTCCGGCGGGACGGTGACCCACACTGTCAGTTTCCCGACTGCTCACCCTCCACCTCCCCTCAAAATAAGAAGCTTCCCTGATGAGGCTGGTGGAGAGGTGGCAGGTGTTGAACAAGGGAAGCTGGTGAAGACAGGTGTCAGCTGCACCTCAGACACGTGTCAAATCAAAAGGTGTTGCGGAAACAGGTTTTGGGCAGAGGAACCTTCCCACACCAGCAGGTAAGACTACAAGGTAAACAACCCCCCCGGGTTTACCTTTCGCTCTTCCTCACACTTGTGCAACAATTGGGAATCTTTATCTGAAGAAACGTTTCGCCACACAGTGGCTTCATCAGTCCAATACAAAGCAGGAAGGTATAAGGAGAGTAGTAGTTGGAGGTAATCAGTCCCTCAGCCTGGAATCGATGTGTTGAGTCCATCAATCTTGAAGTACAACGTATGTTGGGAGAAGTGGCTTATTCCACTTTTTCCAGCATTCACGAGGAAGCCCTAAGCCTGTAAGGGTTATACAGTGCTTGGGGAATGGCAGGTAATCAGGTCTGATCCATGGAAGTGGAGGCTAGAGCAGACACTATTTGAAGGAACCTGTGAAGTTCCCTCTTGCAGGAAGTTAGTATATTGAGAATTCCTTTAATATATTTTTACCTGTGACTTGTTTCGAGAGTTTTCCTACTTTCGAGGTCCGGTGTGGGCTCAGACATCCTTGTTGAATTCGTGGTCAACTAGGCTGTTGCTGTTGGCGGCCCGATGACCCACCTATACATCACAGCCTGGTTGATGTAGCACTAGGCGCAGGTAGACAGCTTCCTCTACAATTGTTCCAGCATTATTTTGATATCTGCTGGTAGCAGGGGAAGTAGTTGAGGATGTTGATATAGTGTTCTTTTATTGCTCCCTTGTCGCTCTTATATTTCACTGGGTTTACTTTACACTTCCTCACACATCTCTTACTTTAATATGTCGTTATAGTAGTGTGCAGATTTGGGACTAGACTCTCTCAGTACTTCCAATGTTTATATTATTTCACATCTCTCTCTCGCCATCTCTTACGGCAATACAATCCCAGCTCTTGAGGAATTCCCAACAGTTTAAGAATATTACTGGTTCTATGCGGGCAGTAAAACCTTTCGTTTTGTGTACGAGAACACATAAAACATTGGAATAGCTATGGTTTGAACCCATGGCAAATGAGTTCAAACCCCACCCGTTCAGTGGTTTGTTTACAATTGTCTTATTACGATTTGAATAGTGTTACCATAGACATTATTTCTCTCGTTCTGAAAGTTCTCAGAATCTATCATTCTGCTGGATTTTACATTATTTTTATTGTACATCTGTCTCTTACTATGATAATATGAAAGTGAAAAAAAAGCGTATGGAGCAACTTGTAATGTGAAGACTGATATAATGCAGCCAGGGTCAGGCTTAGTTATAAGTACATCTGGCAGTTTGTCAGATACGTAGATGATCAAACCAAATGCAAAGTATGTGGTCAGTTTTGTTGTCACTGTCTTGAACACTGTGTTGAACTGCCCACTTACTGAGGAATATAAAGTATGTGGTCAGTTTTGTTGTCACTGTCTTGAACACTGTGTTGAACTGCCCACTTACTGAGGAATATAGAGACAGTATCACCTATATGATATTGTCAAGGAATCTTATTAATGAAACTAAGGTACCAGACATATTAAACAAATACCTTAAAATTACTTGCAACAGATAGGAAAATTGTGGATGTAAATCCAGGTGAACTCCTAACTTTTGGGACCTAGTTTCTAGGTCTTTTGCGTATCCATATACTCTTGCGCTACTGTCCACAGGATGCACATGGGGTGCACAATAAACTAGACATTTCAGCGGCAATATCTAAAATATTGCTTTGTATTACAGGTGTATATTATAATATAGTTTGCTTGCCTGTAGACAAGTAATTACTAGGTACTGTCCTGACCAGCTGGTCATAAGAACGAGTGTACACAGATGGAGTGGTGTAGAGATACCTAATTACCAGGTATTAATGAGACTAGTGGAGGCTGGTGAGGGCATTACCTGGTGGTCAGTAGGGGCCACAAGGGCCATGGCTCACCACGGGGGCCCTTGTACGCTTAATGACCTCCTGGTGGTCATATCCGCTCCCGTCCACACTAACCCCTCCGTCCACCACCCATCTCCGCCCACCCAAGACTGTCCCAGGACTCCACCCCATCCCACTCTCCACAATCTCCTAATCTTCTCTCCCATTCCTTCTTACCCAAAATCTATAGTTCCCATCACCAGAGAAAATCAAGATCAACATCCACCGCCCACCCTCCATCACACCGCCCACCCACCAACACACCGCCCACCCTCCATCACACCGCCCACCCTCCATCACACCGCCCACCCTCCATCACACCGCCCACCCTCCATCACACCGCCCACCCTCCATCACACCGCCCACCCACACCTATCCTCACACAAGAAGTGCTCAGTTCTGAAGGCGGGGGGTGGGGGGAATGGGGTTGAGGGGACTGTTATGGAGGGTGATTGATGGGGGTGGGAGTGAAGGTGTGGGCGTGAGGGGGGAGGTATAACCACTAGGTACGTGGCAGCTCATCCCTTCTTTACCTACCGCAACAAAAATATCTCCTTCCTTAAGCTATTCTCCTTTGTAATAGGAAGGGCGATGGGAGGAGCAGGAGGTAAAGATTGAGGGTAAGGGGCGAGCGGAAGTGAAAATATTTAAGTTTCGTCAAATAACACCATAACAATCGCATATACAAGACATTATCATATATATGATCCTGCTCCCTTTATATCTACCCTCCAAAAACAAGCATACACAATATTACACGAGTAGTAAGTATATTTTTCAGGTCACTATGTGCCACTCAAAACTCACTTTCTGCCTATATATTGTTATTATCAAACTCTGTATGTTAAAAGTGATCAAGGTACCAGGACCGAAACGTTATGTAATATGTCTTAGTGTTTGCCCACACTAATCTTTTCAATATATCCCTACAAACTGGCATAGTGCCTGACAAGTGGAAAATGGCAAATGTAATACCTGTTTACAAGGCAGGTAACAGGTCCTTAGCTTCGAACTATAGACCAATAAGTCTTACCTCCATAGTGGGAAAATTTATGGAATCAATAATTGCCGAAGCAATTCGTAGCCATCTCGAAAGGCACAAATTGATTAATGAATCTCAGCACGGTTTTACAAAGGGGCGTTCCTGTCTTACGAATTTACTAACTTTCTTCACTAAGGTATCTGAGGAGGTAGATCATGGTACTGAATATATTGTGTACATGGAATTCAGTAAGGTTTTCGATAGAGTTCCACATCAGAGGCTATTGAGGAAACTCGAGGCACACGGAATAGGAGGAGAAATTTTTTCCTGGGTTGGTCATGGTTGACGAATAGACAGCAGAGAGTTTGCATAAATGGGGAGAAATCGGAATAAGGGCACGTCACAACTGGTGTTCCACAGGGGTCAGTGTTGGCCCCTTGTTGTTCACAATCTACATAAACGATTTAGATGAGGGAATAAATAGCGACATAAGCAAATTTGCTGATGACACCAAAATAGGCCGTCCAATTCATTCTAATGAGGACAGAGCACTCCAGGATTTGAATAGACTGATGCAGTGGTCGGAGAAGTGGCAGATGCAGTTTAATATAGACATATGCAAAGTTCTAAATGTTGGACAGGAAAATAACCATGCCACAAATAAACTAAGTGTAGATGCTAATATTACGGATTGCAAAAAGGATTTAGGAGTTCTGGTTAGCAGTAATTTAAAACCAGGACAACAGTGCATAAGTGTTCGCAATAAAGCTAACAGAATCCTTGGCTTCATAGCAAGAAGTATAGATAATAGGACTCCTCAGGTTGTTCTTCAACTCGATATATCTTTGGTTAGGCCTCATTTAAATTATGCTTCGCAGTTTTGGTCACCATATTACAGAATGGATATAAATGCACTGGAAAACGTACAAAGGAGGATGACAAAGTTGATCCCATGTATCAGAAATCTTCCCTATGAGGATAGACTGAGGGCCCTGAACCTGCACTCTCTAGAAAGGCGTAGAATTAGGGGGGATATGATTGAGGTGTATAAATGGAAAACAGGAATTAATAAAGGGGATGTAAATAGCGTGCTAAAAATTTCTAACATAGACAGGACTCGCAGCAATGGCTTTAAATTGGAAAAATTCAGATTCATGAAGGATATAAGAAAGTACTGGTTTGGTAATAGAGTTGTGGATGAGCGGAACAAACTCCCGAGTACCGTCATAGAAGCTAAGACGTTGCGTAGTTTTAAAAATAGGTTGGATAAATACATGAGTGGGTGTGAGCTGGACCTGACTAGCTTGTGCTACTATGTTGGATACCATGCTCCTCCCTTAAGTGACGTGTCTGACCTCACTAGGTTAAGGCATTGGCTTAAGATCGTACGAGAATTGGAGCTGCCTCGCATAGGCCAGTGTTCCTTCTTTATGTTCTTATGAGTGTTTTGAAACTCCTTTATTGGTTCTATGCAGGTGATAAATACTCTTACATTCTCTCCAGTTGCTCTCTCTCTCTCTCTCTCTCAACTTGAACGGAACTGTTAACACCAAACAGTACTCCCAGCGAGAGAGCACAAGTGACTACAGTACTGTTACCGTTTCACCACAAATTAAATCCAACGTTCTGAAAGTTCTCAGAATTCACCCAGTCATTTTCCAGGATTTTGCAGTATTTGTTTTATGTTCTTTAAAAGATTCTCTCTCTCTCTCTTTCTCGTGATTTTATTATATATATTATCTTTATTATCACCGGTGTACTACTGTTGGTGATATATGGGTACTGGAGGGAGGGGGTGAGTATACCCTTGATATACCTTTGAAGAGTTTCGAGAGTAACTACTCTCAGAGCCCGGCAATGGGCCAGGCTCGTCCGGTGTTTGACTGATCAACCAGGATGTTGCTGCTGGAGGCCCACTGCCCCACATATCCATTATAGCCTGGTTGATTTGGCACCTGGTGAAGATACTTGTCCAGTTTCCTCTTGAAGACTTCTATAATTGTTTCAGCCGTGTTTCTGACATCTTCTGGTAAGATGTTGAAAAGTCTGGGACCCCGGATGTTGATACAGTGTTCCCTTATTGTCCCCACCGCACCCCTGCTCCTCACTGGGTTTATTTTACACTTCCTCCCATATCTCTCACTCCAGTATGTTGTTATGGCAGTGTGCAGATTTGGGACCAGACCCTCAAGAACATTCCAGATGTATATCATCATCTCTCTCTCTCTCTCCTCCGCTCCAATGAGTACATCTTCAACACTTGAAGGCATTCCCAGTAGTTTAGGTGCTTTACTGGCTCAATGTGAGCCGTAAACGATCTCTGTATTTGTTCCAGCTGATATTTCTCCTGCTTTAAACGGGGCCGTCAGCACTGAGTAATATTCTAAGTGAGGGAGCACTAGCGATTGGAAGTGTCACCATCGGCATTATTTCCCTTGTTTTAAAAGTTCTCAATACCCACCCAGTCATCTTCCTTAAAAGAAATGTCAGCTGACATAATTATTCCCAGGTCTTTTACGTGGTCCTTTCGTTCTATTTGGTGACCCTTTTGAGTTTTGTATATAGTGTTCCTTTTGAGTTCTTCCTTCTTTCCATACCTAAGCAGCTGGAACTTATCACTATTGAACGTCATGTTCTCCACTACCCACTGCAAAACCCTGCTTATGTCTTCCTGAAAATTTTCAGGAGGGACTATTGGAGAGAGAGAGAGAGAGAGAGAGAGAGGGGTCAAATAACACACTTACCATTAGCATAACAATGGTTGCGCCCCCTTCCCTCCATCCCACCTCCTCCATCCCATCTCCTTCCATATCATCCCCCTTCCCAAATGTCTTCCATCACTGCTTCACTATTTCCAAATTTACTATTTATTTCACCCCCCTCGTCCTCCCTTCCTCTCACCTCCCCCTTTCTCTGTTGTCTCCTTCCTCTCCCTCACTCACTCCCTCCTTTCCCTTCTCCCTATCCCGCTACGATACTGTAAACTCACTTGTGCTCACAGTGCCGTTCAAGGCAAGCGAGACAGAGCTGACAAACGTACACAGATCGTATATTATCTGTATATAATCACAGATATACCTGATGATATACACCACAGCTACCTGAAGGTTAGCTAAACATTTTTCATACTGTAACACCTGTTACCTGTATACAAGATTGTATATCACCAGTATTATATACTGACAAGTGTGTTAAGACAATATGCGGTTCACGGTACTTTTGCCTACCAGAGACTATCGAGGTTTCTCGTGGACTGAACGTCTTGATAAAATGCCACACACCACACATTATGTCTAATTAACAATGTAATGGAGATATTATCTCAAGATTAAATGCTTGTATTCTTGTGAATGTTATCTACCAGTCAGTCTCTTATACATGTTCACTCGTAATGATAATTAATGTAAGAATGAGAGAAGACACAATAGTGTAGTGTACTGATATTGACTTAACATGGCGATGAAGATATATCACAACACAAGACACAAATAATCCGCACATAGGAGAGAGAGAGAGAGAGAGAGAGAGAGAGAGAGAGAGAGAGAGAGAGAGAGAGAGAGAGAGAGAGAGAGAGAGAGAGAGAGAGAGAGAGAGAGAGAGACTTATAACATTATCACATTATTAAAGTGTAAATATTTTAAGTGATTTAAGACTAGTATCTTCGACAGAATCAGAGAATTTACAAGTGAAAATAACCTTACAACTCTCACGAGGATTTCATCACAGTCAAGTGAAGGGTGGCCAGTGTCCGGAGATGATGCATCCATCCATCACACACACATCAGTCACAGAGTTGTCAGGAAGTGGAATAGTCTGGGAAGTGATGTAGTGGCGGCAGGATCCATACATAGCTTTAAGAGGAGGTATGCTAAAGCTCATGGAGGCGGAAGAATGACCTAGTAGCGACCAGTGAAGAGGCGGGGCCAGGAGCTGTGACTCGACGGAGTACAGTAGGGGGCAAGAGAATACAAACCTCACTCAGAGGAAAAGGATCTTGGGGTGAGTATAACACCGAGCACATCTCCTGAGACGCACATTAACGAACTAACTGCTGAAGCATACGGGCGCCTAGCAAACCTCAGAATAGCATTCCGACATCTCTATAAGGAACCGTTCAGAACCCTGTACACAGTGTATGTCAGGCCTGTATTGGAGTATGCTGCACCAGTTTGGAACCCACTCCTTGCCAAGCACGTACGGAAATTAGAGAAAGTGCAAAAGTTTGCAACAAGACTAGTCCCGGAGCTAAGGGGCATGTCCTACGAGGAGAGGTTAAGGGAAATTGACCTGACGACACCGGAAGAGAGGAGGGATAGGGAGGATATGATAACGACATATAAAATACTGAGAGGAATCGACAAGGTGGACAGAGACAGGATGTTCCAGAGATGGAACACAGCAACAAGGGGAAGTTGAAGACTCGGATGAATCACAGGAATGTTAGAAAGTATTTCTTCAGTCACAGAGTTGTCCGGAAGTAGAATAGTCTGGGAAGTGAAGTAGTGGAGGCAGGATCCATACATAGCTTTAAGAAGAGGTTCGATAAAGCTCATGAAGAAAGGAGAGAGTGGACCTTGTGGCGACAAGTGATGAGGCGAGGCCAGCAGCTATGAATCGACTCCTGCAACCACAACCAGGTGAGTACAACTAGGTGAGTACGCATACACCTGACTCACTCACGGTGTTTGAATCAGAATCCCCCTCCACCGTGATGACACACACCTCCCTGTATCTAAGATCCTTCAACTTGCTGCCAGTGGAGTCCAGATCTATCAGGTTATGAGAACTATGTAGGCCTGCGTATCACTGGCAGCAGCAGTTTTGTGGATCGGGCAATTAAGAGAAAAGTCTGACCTCAGCCTGGACTTTGGAAACGAAGCTCTCGAAGCAGACCACAAATGTGCCACCTGTCACCCACCCACCGCAGTACAGCAGTAGCAGCAACAGCAGTAGAGAAGCAACAGCAATAACAGCAGTAGAGCAGCAGCAGGTGCAGCTGCGGTTCGTTGGTTAATTGGGTTTAAATCCTATAGAGTACAGGAGGGGTTTAGATCCTATCGAGTACAGGAGGGGTCATTAAGGCTGCTACGTCACCTGTACACTACCACACAATAATGCTCTCTAATACATAAAGTATAAAAATAAACACACACATGGGGCCAGGAGCTGAGTCTCGACCCCTGCAACCACAATTAGGTGAGTACACACACACATACACACAGCATATGGGCGACTAGCAAACCTAAGAATAGCTTTCCAACACCTCAGAAAGAAGTCGTTCAGGACCCTGTACTCCATGTACGTCAGGTCCATACTGGAGTATGCAGCACCAGTTTGGAACACACACCTGGGCAAGCATGTCAGGAAATTAGAGAAAGTGCAAAGATTTGCAACGAGACTAGTCCGGGAACTAAAGGGCATGTCATACGAGGAAAGGTTAAGGGAAATTGACCTGACACTGGAGGACAGGGTGGACAGGGAAGACCATGATAATATATAAAATACTGAGAGGAATCGACAAGGTGGACAGAGACAGGATGTTCCAGAGATGGGACACAGCAATAAGGGGTCACAATTGGAAGCTGAAGACTCAGATGAGTCACAGAGATGTTAAGAAGTATTTTTTCAGTCATAAAGTTGTCAGGAAGTGGAATAGTCTGGGAAGTGAGGTGGTGGAGGCAGGATCCATCATGGCTTTAAGAAGAGGTATGATAAAGCTCATGGAGCAGGGAGTGACCTAGTAGCGACCAGTGAAGAGGCGGGGCCAGCTGTAAATCGACTCCTGTAACCACAATTAGGTGAGTACACACACACACACACACACACACACACACACACACACACACACACACACACACACACACACACACACACACACACACACACACACACTGAGGTGTCCCTGTTTGCAGATGACGTGAAGTTGATGAGAAGAATACACTCGATCGAAGACCAGGCAGAACTACAAAGGGATCTGGACAGGCTGCAGACCTGGTCCAGCAATTGGCTCCTGGAGTTCAATCCCACCAAGTGCAAAGTCATGAAGATTGGGGAAGGGCAAAGAAGGCCGCAGACGGAGTACAGTCTAGGGGGTCAGAGACTACAAACCTCACTCAAGGAAAAAGATCTTGGGGTGAGTATAACACCAGGCACATCTTCTGAAGCGCACATCAACCAAATAACTGCTGCAGCATATGGGCGCCTAGCAAACCTCAGAACAGCATTCCGACATCTTAATAAGGAATCGTTCAGGACCCTGTACACCGTATACGTTAGGCCCATATTGGAGTATGCGGCACCAGTTTGGAACCCACACCTAGCAAAGCACGTAAAGAAACTAGAGAAAGTGCAAAGGTTTGCAACAAGACTAGTCCCAGAGCTAAGAGGTATGTCCTACGAGGAGAGGTTAAGGGAAATCAACCTGACGACACTGGAGGACAGGAGAGATAGGGGGGACATGATAACGACATACAAAATACTGAGAGGAATTGACAAGGTGGACAAAGACAGGATGTTCCAGAGATTGGACACAGTAACAAGGGGACACAGTTGGAAGCTGAAGACACAGATGAATCACAGGGATGTTAGGAAGTATTTCTTCAGCCACAGAGTAGTCAGTAAGTGGAATAGTTTGGGAAGCGATGTAGTGGAGGCAGGATCCATACATAGCTTTAAGCAGAGGTATGATAAAGCTCACGGCTCAGGGAGAGTGACCTAGTAGCGATCAGTGAAGAGGCGGGGCCAGGAGCTCGGACTCGACCCCCGCAACCTCAACTAGGTGAGAACTAGGTGAGTACACACATACATCAAGGTGTACGTAACCTGAAGCAGCGGTGATGATCACCAAAGTGACAAGCATGGAGGGGAGCAAGGAGGGAGGGAGGGAGGGAAAGGAGGGAAGGGCAGGCAGACAGGCAGGATAATTACGCTGTTGACACTCTTCTTCCACAATCTTTATTTACTCACAAAAATCGCGGAGAGCCATAAAAACGCCTCATTTTCTCGGCCATTTGGTGCGTGATTTAAGGGCGACATTTAGGGACATTCTTGTGCATAATTAGCTTTTAGAGGTAAGTGTGTGGAGGCTGGGAGGTGAAGACGGCCAGGCAAGGCGGAGAACACATGCCCTTCTTACTGGGCAGTAAAGATGTATAGGAAGCCCCTGGTGATGGTGATGGTGGTGGTGGTGGTGGTGATGGTGGTGGTGATGGTGGTGGTGGTGATGGTGGTGGTGATGGTGGTGGTGATGGTGGTGGTGATGGTGGTGGTGATGGTGGTGGTGGTGATGGTGGTGGTGGTGGTGGTGGTGGTGATGGCAGTGGTGGTGGTGGCAGTGGTGGCAGTGGTGGTGATGGTGGTGGTGGCAGTGGTGGTGGCAGTGGTGGTGGTGATGGTGGTGGTGGTGATGATGGTGGTGGTGGTGGTGATGGTGATGGTGGTGGTGGTGGTGGTGGTGGTGGTGGTGGTGATGGTGGTGGTGATGGTGGTGGTGATGGTGGTGGTGATGATGGTGGTGGTGATGGTGGTGGTGATGGCAGTGGTGGAGGCAGTGGTGATGGTGGTGGTGGCAGTGGTGGTGGAGGCAGTGGTGGTGATGGTGGCAGTGGTGGTGATGGTGGTGGTGGCAGTGGTGGTGGTGGCAGTGGTGGTGGCAGTGGTGGTGGTGGTGATGGTGGTGGTGGTGGTGATGGTGGTGATGGTGGTGGTGGTGATGGTGGTGGTGATGGTGGTGGTGGTGGTGATGGTGGTGGTGGTGGTGATGGTGGTGGTGGTGGTGATGATGATGGTGGTGGTGGTGGTGGTGGTGGTGGTGATGGTGGTGGTGGTGGTGATGGCAGTGGTGATGGCAGTGGTGGAGGCAGTGGTGATGGTGGTGGTGGCAGTGGTGGTGGTGGTGATGGTGGTGGTGGCAGTGGTGGTGGTGGCAGTGGTGGTGGTGGCAGTGGTGGTGGTGATGGTGGTGGTGGCAGTGGTGGTGGTGGCAGTGGTGGTGGTGGCAGTGGTGGTGGTGGTGATGGTGTGGTGGCAATGGTGGTGGTGGCAGTGGTGGTGGCAGTGGTGGTGGTGGCAGTGGTGGTGGTGGTGGTGATGATGGTGGTGGTGGTGGTGATGGCAGTGGTGGTGGTGGTGATGGCAGTGGTGGAGGCAGTGGTGATGGTGGTGGTGGCAGTGGTGGTGGTGGCAGTGGTGGTGGTGGCAGTAGTGGTGGTGGCAGTGGTGGTGGTGGCAGTGGTGGTGGTGGTGGTGGTGATGGTGGTGGCAGTGGTGGTGGTGGTGGTGATGGCAGTGGTGGTGGTGGTGATGGCAGTGGTGGTGGTGGTGATGGCAGTGGTGGTGGTGGTGGTGGTGGAGGCAGTGGTGATGGTGGTGGTGACAGTGGTGGTGATGGTGGTGGTGGCAGTGGTGATGGTGGTGGTGGCAGTGGTGGTGGCGATGATGGTGGTGGTGATGGTGGTGGTGGTGGTGGTGGCAGTGGTGGTGGTGATGGTGGCAGTGGTGGTGGTGGTGGTGGTGGTGGTGGCAGTGGTGGTGGTGGCAGTGGTGGTGGTGGTGGTGGTGGTGATGGTGGTGTTGGTGGCAATGGTGGTGGTGGCAGTGGTGGTGGCGATGGTGGTGATGGCAGTGGTGGTGGTGATGGTAGTGGTGGTAATGTGATGGTGATGTGGTGGCAATTATGCTGCTGGAATGGTGATAATGATGTAATGGTATTGGTAATAATGTAATACTGGTGGTAAGAGAGAGAGAGAGAGAGAGAGAGAGAGAGAGAGAGAGAGAGAGAGAGAGAGAGAGAGAGTACTTCACATGTGAACATCTTCCAATTATATAAAACTCTCGTTTATTGGATTCAGTCTTGTTTACCATCGTGACGTCAAGGGGAGGGAGGAGGGGGGGTAGATGGGACCACCCAGGCAACTTGTATGACAAACACCGTGTCCAGTCCCCATGTCCAAACACCATGTCTGGTCCCCATGTCCAGACACCGTGTCTAGTCCCCATAGTGTTTCAGCCTCCATGTCCAGTCCCTCTGTCCAAATATTGTGTCCAGTGTTGAAGACTTAGACACATGTGCAACATCTGGGTATGTTTGCTTGTAGACGCTGCATCATGCAGTGACTTCATCAATACATGGACATAATCTGAAGACTGTAGAAATACATACATACAGAAGAAAGTGACAGACGAAGTTTACCTGGAGAGGGTTCCGGGGGTCAATGTCCCCGCGGCTCGGTCTGAGACCAGACCTCGTGGTGGATCACGGTCTGATCAACCAGGCTGGCAGCACGTAAACTGCTGACAGCACGTAAACCGACGTACGAACGACAGCCTGGCTGATCAGGTTCTGACTTTAGATGCCTGTCCAGTGCCAGGGGTCTACTGGCAATCACCCTTATGTATGCAGGGAGGCAGATGAACAGTTTTGGGCCCATAACACTTATTATGATGTCTCAGTGTACACGTGGCGCCCCTGCTTCTCACTAAGGGAATGTTGCCTCTCCTGCCGAATCTTTAGTTTTCATAGGGAGTGATTTGAAGAGAATCATGGGCTTGGCGTCCCTTGTTCTGAAGGTTCTCATTATCCATCCTATCATTTATCTAGCAGGTGAGGTAGATACATTGTTGTGATTTTTGAAGGTGAGATCCTCCGATATTATCACTCCCAGGTCCTTCACATTTATTTTTCGCTCTATTGTGTGATTAGAATTTGTTTTATACCCTGATAAAGTTTTGATTTCCTCAAGTTTTCCATATCTGAGTAGCTGAAATTTCTCTACATTGAAGTTCATATTGTTTTCCGCGGCCCATTTAAAAATTTGGTTAATGACCGCTTGGAGTCTCGCAGTGTCTACGATGGAGGTCACTGTTATGGCAATTCGGGTGTCATCCGCAAAGGAAGACACGGAGCTATGGCTTACATCTCTATGTCAGATATGAGGATGAGGAACATGATGGGAGCGAGTACTGTGCCTTGTGAAAGAGAACTTTTCAGAGATAGTCAGTGCCACAACCGAGGGGCAGGTGATGTGCCCCGTAGTCTTGAAGAATTTGAAGCACAGGCAGGAAGAATGAATGAAAATTAAGACACATGTGCAACAGTTGGGTATCTTTACTGATCAAAGGTTTCGCCTACACAGTAGGTTTCTTCAGTCAAATACAGAGGAAACAGGTGTAGTAGTGAAATAAAGATGATTACACTTGAGGTGGTCAGTCCCTCAGCCTGGAGAAGTTCAGCTCTATGGTCTGGAACGATTTTCAACTACAGGCAGAAAGACTGGTGCTTATGTACTGGCGTCAGATAAGGAAGGTGCAGCAGACGAAGACACTGTCACTGGTAGGCGGGGCTCCCCAATGGAAGTGTAGGTCATGGATTTATCAGGAGCTACCGAGTAGGTTGTGGTGATGTCCTCTGTACCAAGATTCTCATTTTATACCAGTATATAAGCACCAGTCTACCTGCCTGTGCTTCATCACCTGCTGCTGGGAGGGGGGACTGATTACCTCGTCTTCCAGTGTCTTCTTTATATTTTCACAGTCTTCAGTTCATGTACAAGTACTGTACTGATAAAATCACTGGATAGTGAAATATCTACAAGTGAAGATACTCAGACGTCGCACACGTATTTAATTCTTCATCTTGTCGGCATTATATATCATTGATATGCAAATTTGTCCAGTCCCCATGTCCATAGTGCTCAGTCCCCATGTCCACAGTGCTCAGTCCCCATGTCCACAGTGCTCAGTCCCCATGTCCACAGTGCTCAGTCCCCATGTCCACAGTGCTCAGTCCCCATGTCCACAGTGCTCAGTCCCCATGTCCACAGTGCTCAGTCCCCATGTCCACAGTGCTCAGTCCCCATGTCCACAGTGCTCAGTCCCCATATCCACAGTGCTCAGTCCCCATGTCCACAGTGCTCAGTTCCCATATCAACAGTGCTCAGTCCCCATGTCCACAGTGCTCAGTCCCCATGTCCACAGTGCTCAGTCCCCATGTCCACAGTGCTCAGTCCCCATGTCCACAGTGCTCAGTCCCCATGTCCACAGTGCTCAGTCCCCATATCCACAGTGCTCAGTCCCCATATCCACAGTGCTCAGTCCCCATATCAACAGTGCTCAGTCCCCATATCAACAGTGCTCAGTCCCCATGTCCACAGTGCTCAGTCCCCATGTCCACAGTGCTCAGTCCCCATGTCCACAGTGCTCAGTCCCCATGTCCACAGTGCTCAGTCCCCATATCCACAGTGCTCAGTCCCGATGTCCACAGTGCTCAGTCCCCATATCCACAGTGCTCAGTCCCCATGTCCACAGTGATCAGCCCCCATGTCCACAGTGCTCAGTCCCCATGTCCACAGTGCTCAGTCCCCATGTCCACAGTGCTCAGTCCCCATGTCCACAGTGCTCAGTCCCCATATCCACAGTGCTCAGTCCCCATATCCACAGTGCTCAGTCCCCATGTCCACAGTGCTCAGTCCCCATATCCACAGTGCTCAGTCCCCATGTCCACAGTGCTCAGTCCCCATGTCCACAGTGCTCAGTCCCCATATCCAGTGCTCAGTCCCCATGTCCACAGTGCTCAGTCCCCATGTCCACAGTGCTCAGTCCCCATGTCCACAGTGCTCAGTCCCCATGTCCACAGTGCTCAGTCCCCATGTCCACAGTGCTCAGTCCCCATATCCACAGTGCTCAGTCCCCATGTCCACAGTGCTCAGTCCCCATATCCCCAGTGCTCAGTCCCCATGTCCACAGTGCTCAGTCCCCATGTCCACAGTGCTCAGTCCCCATGTCCACAGTGCTCAGTCCCCATGTCCACAGTGCTCAGTCCCCATATCCACAGTGCTCAGTCCCCATGTCCACAGTGCTCAGTCCCCATGTCCACAGTGCTCAGTCCCCATATTGAAACACTTTACCCACTCCCTATGTCCAAACTCCGTGCCCAGTTAATATGTCCATGTACGTCGTGATTTTTACAATAAAAAAATACACTTACAAAGAATTTCTCAGAATTTAAGAAATATTTTTCAAGTGAACATAGAAGCGGCTTTAAAACACGCCAGGGCAACTTAATGCCCAGACACACGTGCACGCTGAACAGTGTCCTATACCCAGACACACGTGCACGCTGAAGTGTCCTATACCCAGACACACGTGCACGCTGAACAGTGTCCTATACCCAGACACACGTGCACGCTGAACAGTGTCCTATACCCAGACACACGTGCACGCTGAACCTATACCCAGACAACCCACCCCCACTAACACTGGCTTCTAATGGCTTTCTACGAGCTACCAGCAGCAACAACCTAGTTGACCAGGCAATCAAGAAGGTGTTTGATGTAAGGCTGAGATGGGTAGTAAAATATCATAAATAGAGAGAACTGAACATGAAGAATTAAAATTCATGGGATACCAATGTAGACTAAGTTTAGGTGATGGATTTATATTACTGTAGAGTGAAGGCTTTGGTGATGGATTTATATTACTGTAGAGTGAAGGCTTTGGTGATGGATTTATATTACTGTAGAGTGAAGGTTTTGGTGATGAATTTATATTACTGTAGAGTGAAGGTTTTGGTGATGGATTTATATTACTGTAGAGTGAAGGTTTAGGTGATGGATTTATATTACTGTAGAGTGAAGGTTTAGGTGATGGATTTATATTACTGTAGAGTGAAGGCTTCAGTAATGGATTTATCAGTACAACGTTGACGTTGTGAGTAAATAAAACAAAACGCACGTATGGCATTTATTAAGAAGAAGTGTTGCCAACCAGGGAGTTTATACTCGTAGGTACACTGTATATTACCGCTCATTTAATATACGATAAATATTCTGTGGAGATATAAAGTATTTCTCGTCTGACAAAAACCTTGTCATAATTCTGGGAAAGCGCTGAGTCCTGGGGAATGGGAATCAATTAGGCTTGATCTGCGGAAGGCAGCAGCTCTAATTCCCTTAGATCACTGCACCTTCATCAGTGCCAAGGGATCCTTTGCAAGAGTGTCGGAGCCCACGAATTGGGCCACAGAAATGGTGTGCTTTGTTTTTCTTTGTTCAAACCAGCCTAGCGATCTGGCCTGTCTGATCAATTAATGCAACTCAGCCCTGCCCATCTTATCCGAAATTAGTATCGTAGGGGTTCTTAATGGAGATATCGAGGGTTGAAGGTAGACACACTTGTTGGATGGTAACATATATTGCCGGACTGTGATGATGAATGTGGAGCCCAGCCTCTGCCTGTCTTCGCCTGTAGGTCTACACGCCGTCTGAGCCCGGGGCAGAGGTACGAACGTGCACATGCGCATCCCGTGACGTCACACAACAGTCACAGGCCTAAAAGGGATTTCCTATCTAAAGCACATGGATGATACTATATGTTATGCTATATAACACAGGGATCAGCAACTATGTTGACACAACAACACAGGTGACACAGTAACTGGTTCAATAACACAGGTGGCACAGTAACCAGTTCAACAACACAGGTGACACAGTAACCAGTTCAACAACACAGGTGACACAGTAACCAGTTCAACAACACAAGTGACACAGTAACTGGTTCAACAACACAGGTGACACAGTAACTGGTTCAACAACACAGTTGACACAGTAACTGGTTCAACAACACAGGTGACACAGTAACTGGTTCAACAACACAGGTGACACAGTAACTGGTTCAACAACACAGGTGACACAGTAACTGGTTCAACAACACAGGTGACACAGTAACTGGTTCAACACAGGTGACACAGTAACTGGTTCAACAACACAGGTGACACAGTAACTGGTTCAACAACAGTTGACACAGTAACTGGTTCAACACAGGTGACACAGTAACTGGCTCAACAACACAGGTGACACAGTAAATGGTTCAACAACACAGTTGACAAAGTAACTGGTTCAACAACACAGGTGACACAGTAACTGGTTCAACAACACAGGTGACACAGTAACTGGTTCAACAACACAGGTGACACAGTAACTGGTTCAACAACACAGGTGACACAGTAACTGGTTCAACAACACAGGTGACACAGTAACTGGTTCAACAACAGGTGACACAGTAACTGGTTCAACAACACAGGTGACACAGTAACTGGCTCAACAACACAGGTGACACAGTAACTGGTTCAACAACACAGGTGACAGTAACTGGCTCAACAACACAGGTGACACAGTAACTGGCTCAACAACACAGGTGACACAGTAACTGGTTCAACAACACAGGTGACACAGTAACTGGTTCAACAACACAGGTGACACAGTAACTGGCTCAACAACACAGGTGACACAGTAACTGGTTCAACAACACAGGTGACACAGTAACTGGTTCAACAACACAGGTGACACAGTAACCAGTTCAACAACACAGGTGACACAGTAACTGGCTCAACAACACAGGTGACACAGTAACTGGTTCAACACAGGTGACACAGTAACTGGCTCAACAACACAGGTGACACAGTAACTGGTTCAACAACACAGGTGACACAGTAACTGGCTAAACAACACAGGTAAATCAGTAACTGGCTCAACAACACAGGTGACACAGTAACTGGTTCAACAACACAGGTGACACAGTAACTGGTTCAATAACACAGGTGACACAGTAACTGGCTCAACAACACAGGTGACACAGTAAGTGGTTCAACAACGCAGGTGACACAGTAACCAGTTCAACAACACAGATGACACAGTAACTGGCTCAACAACACAGGTGACACAGTAACTGGCTCAACAACACAGGTGACACAGTAACTGGCTCAACAACACAGGTGACACAGTAACTGGTTCAACAATACAGGTGACGCAGTAACTGGTTCAACAACACAGGTGACACATTAACTGGTTCAACAACAAAAGTGACACAGTAACTGGCTCAACAACACAGGTGACACAGTAACTGGTTCAACAACACAGGTGACACAGTAACTGGCTCAACAACACAGGTGACACAGTAACTGGTTCAACAACACAGGTGACGCAGTAACTGGCTCAACAATACAGGTGACGCAGTAACTGGTTCAACAACACAGGTGACACAGTAACTGGTTCAACAACAAAGGTGACACAGTAACTGGCTCAACAACACAGGTGACACAGTAACTGGTTCAACAACACAGGTGACACAGTAACTGGCTCAACAACACAGGTGACACAGTAACTGGTTCAACAACACAGGTGACGCAGTAACTGGTTCAACAACACAGGTGACACAGTAACTGGCTCAACAACACAGGTGACACAGGAACTGGCTCAACAACACAGGTGACACAGTAACTGGCTCAACAACACATGTGACACAGTAACTGGTTCAACAACACAGGTGACACAGTAACTGGTTCAACAACACAGGTGACACAGTAACTGGCTCAACAACACAGGTGACACAGTAACTGGCTCAACAACACAGGTGACACAGTAACTGGCTCAACAACACAGGTGACACAGTAACTGGCTCAACAACACAGGTGACACAGTAACTGGCTCAACACAACCCACTATGGTCAAACTATATAAAAGTACATTCTTACTTTAGGAAGATTAATTACAATGCTTTTATCTTGTTATGTTCCTCTGACTGCGAGAAGACAATGTACAACCCAAAGATAATATCGCTGAATATATGTAAGCATATATAAATATACAAACAACTGCGTGTATTATATATATATGTCGTGCCGAATAGGCAAAACTTGCGATCTTGGCTTAAATAGCAACGCTCATCTTGCCATATAGGACAAGGGAAAATTTGTGTATGCAATAATTTCGCCAAAATCATTCTGAACCTAACGAAAAAAATATATTTCACTGTGTTTGTTTAGTATTAAATTATTGTAAACAAATCTAAAATATATTTAGCTGGGTTAGGCTAAAATAAATTGCGCTTGTTATAATAAGGTTAGGTAAGTTTTCTAAGATTCTTTTGGTTCAAAATTAAAAATTTTTACATCAACATTAATGAAAAAAATATATCTTTAAACGTATAAGAGAAAATTTTAGAAAGGACTTAATTTTAAATGAGTTCTTGCTAATTGACCAGTTTTACATATTCGGCACGACATTATATATATATATATATATATATATATATATATATATATATATATATATATATATATATATATATATATATATATATATATATATATATTTATTATCTTTATTATCACACTGGCCGATTCCCACCAAGGCAGGGTGGCCCGAAAAAGAAAAACTTTCACCATCATTCACTCCATCACTGTCTTGCCAGAAGGGTGCTTTACACTACAGTTTTTAAACTGCAACATTAACACCCCTCCTTCAGAGTGCAGGCACTGTACTTCCCATCTCCAGGACTCAAGTCCGGCCTGCCGGTTTCCCTGAATCCCTTCATAAATGTTACTTTGCTCACACTCCAACAGCACGTCAAGTATTAAAAACCATTTGTCTCCATTCACTCCTATCAAACACGCTCATGCATGCCTGCTGGAAGTCCAAGCCCCTCGCACACAAAACCTCCTTTACCCCCTCCCTCCAACCTTTCCTAGGCCGACCCCTACCCCGCCTTCCTTCCACTACAGACTGATACACTCTTGAAGTCATTCTGTTTCGCTCCATTCTCTCTACATGTCCGAACCACCTCAACAACCCTTCCTCAGCCCTCTGGACAACAGTTTTGGTAATCCCGCACCTCCTCCTAACTTCCAAACTACGAATTCTCTGCATTATATTCACACCACACATTGCCCTCAGACATGACATCTCCACTGCCTCGAGCCTTCTCCTCGCTGCAACATTCATCACCCACGCTTCACACCCATATAAGAGCGTTGGTAAAACTATACTCTCATACATTCCCCTCTTTGCCTCCAAGGACAAAGTTCTTTGTCTCCACAGACTCCTAAGTGCACCACTCACTCTTTTTCCCTCATCAATTCTATGATTCACCTCATCTTTCATAGACCCATCCGCTGACACGTCCACTCCCAAATATCTGAATACGTTCACCTCCTCCATACTCTCTCCCTCCAATCTGATATTCAATCTTTCATCACCTAATCTTTTTGTTATCCTCATAACCTTACTCTTTCCTGTATTCACCTTTAATTTTCTTCTTTTGCACACCCTACCAAATTCATCCACCAATCTCTGCAACTTCTCTTCAGAATCTCCCAAGAGCACAGTGTCATCAGCAAAGAGCAGCTGTGACAACTCCCACTTTGTGTGTGATTCTTTATCTTTTAACTCCACGCCTCTTTCCAAGACCCTCGCATTTACTTCTCTTACAACCCCATCTATAAATATATTAAACAACCACGGTGACATCACACATCCTTGTCTAAGGCCTACTTTTACTGGGAAAAAATTTCCCTCTTTCCTACATACTCTAACTTGAGCCTCACTATCCTCGTAAAAACTCTTCACTGCTTTCAGTAACCTACCTCCTACACCATACACTTGCAACATCTGCCACATTGCCCCCCTATCCACCCTGTCATACGCCTTTTCCAAATCCATAAATGCCACAAAGACCTCTTTAGCCTTATCTAAATACTGTTCACTTATATGTTTCACTGTAAACACCTGGTCCACACACCCCCTACCTTTCCTAAAGCCTCCTTGTTCATCTGCTATCCTATTCTCCGTCTTACTCTTAATTTTTTCAATTATAACTCTACCATACACTTTACCAGGTACACTCAACAGACTTATCCCCCTATAATTTTTGCACTCTCTTTTATCCCCTTTGCCTTTATACAAAGGAACTATGCATGCTCTCTGCCAATCCCTAGGTACCTTACCCTCTTCCATACATTTATTAAATAATTGCACCAACCACTCCAAAGCTATATCCCCACCTGCTTTTAACATTTCTATCTTTATCCCATCAATCCCGGCTGCCTTACCCCCTTTCATTTTACCTACTGCCTCACGAACTTCCCCCACACTCACAACTGGCTCTTCCTCACTCCTACAATATGTTATTCCTCCTTGCCCTATACACGAAATCACAGCTTCCCTATCTTCATCAACATTTAACAATTCCTCAAAATATTCCCTCCATCTTCCCAATACCTCTAACTCTCCATTTAATAACTCTCCTCTCCTATTTTTAACTGACAAATCCATTTGTTCTCTAGGCTTTCTTAACTTGTTAATCTCACTCCAAAACTTTTTCTTATTTTCAACAAAATTTGTTGATAACATCTCACCCACTCTCTCATTTGCTCTCTTTTTACATTGCTTCACCACTCTCTTAACCTCTCTCTTTTTCTCCATATACTCTTCCCTCCTTGCATCACTTCTACTTTGTAAAAACTTCTCATATGCTAACTTTTTCTCCCTTACTACTCTCTTTACATCATCATTCCACCAATCGCTCCTCTTCCCTCCTGCACCCACTTTCCTGTAACCACAAACTTCTGCTGAACACTCTAACACTACATTTTTAAACCTACCCCATACCTCTTCGACCCCATTGCCTATGCTCTCATTAGCCCATCTATCCTCCAATAGCTGTTTATATCTTACCCTAACTGCCTCCTCTTTTAGTTTATAAACCTTCACCTCTCTCTTCCCTGATGCTTCTATTCTCCTTGTATCCCATCTACCTTTTACTCTCAGTGTAGCTACAACTGGAAAGTGATCTGATATATCTGTGGCCCCTCTATAAACATGTACATCCTGAAGTCTACTCAACAGTCTTTTATCTACCAATACATAATCCAACAAACTACTGTCATTTCGCCCTACATCATATCTTGTATACTTATTTATCCTCTTTTTCTTAAAATATGTATTACCTATAACTAAACCCCTTTCTATACAAAGTTCAATCAAAGGGCTCCCATTATCATTTACACCTGGCACCCCAAACTTACCTACCACACCCTCTCTAAAAGTTTCTCCTACTTTAGCATTCAGGTCCCCTACCACAATTACTCTCTCACTTGGTTCAAAGGCTCCTATACATTCACGTAACATCTCCCAAAATCTCTCTCTCTCCTCTGCATTCCTCTCTTCTCCAGGTGCATACACGCTTATTATGACCCACTTCTCGCATCCAACCTTTACTTTAATCCACATAATTCTTGAATTTACACATTCATATTCTCTTTTCTCCTTCCATAACTGATCATTTAACATTACTGCTACCCCTTCCTTTGCTCTAACTCTCTCAGATACTCCAGATTTAATCCCATTTATTTCCCCCCACTGAAACTCTCCTACCCCCTTCAGCTTTGTTTCGCTTAGGGCCAGGGCATCCAACTTCTTTTCATTCATAACATCAGCAATCATCTGTTTCTTGTCATCTGCACTACATCCATGCACATTTAAGCATCCCAGTTTTTATATATATATATATATATATATATATATATATATATATATATATATATATATATATATATATATATATATATATATATATATATATATGTCGTGCCGAACAGGCAGAACTTGCGATCTTGGCCTAAATAGCAACGCTCATCTTGCCATATAGGACAAGTGAAAATTTGTGTATGCAATAATTTCGCCAAAATCATTCTGAACCTAACGAAAAAAATATATTTGATTGTGTTTGTTTAGTACTAAATTGCCGTAAACGTATTTAAATATATTTAGTGGGGTTAGGCTAAAATAAATTGCTCTTGTTATAATAAGGTTAGGTAAGTTTTCTAAGATTCTTTTGGTGGAAAATTAAAATTTTTTACATTAACATTAATGAAAAAAATATATCTTTAAACGTATAAGAGAAAATTTCAGAAAGGACTTAATTTTAAATGAGTTTTGGCTAATTGACCAGTTTTACATATTCAGCACGACATATATATATATATATATATATATATATATATATATATATATATATATATATACATATATATATATATATATATATTAATATATTAGAATCGTTTCTCTGAACGAAACTACTTGGACTTTCTGCAACACTGCAAGGTTCTGGTGTGTTGAATGCAACACGAACAGCCTAAAGCTATCATTCAACTTCCCCTGTGGATGTTTTACATCGTGTATCCTTTGTTCGCGATTATTGTATATTAGAGATAGATATAGTGTGTACCACCACCACCTCTACTAGTTTGGGACGCACAGATTCGTAGAAACAGAAAACAAAATGGCTTCAGGGGAGAAATACTGTTTTTCCTCTCTTAGAGTCGTTTGGCTATTTTCTTTCCCAACCCCCTCCCTCCCTTTTTTATTAGTTTGCATGGTACAATTGATTTGAGGGCAACATTGCAAGACAGTATGTATCTCTGCAACTGGAAAGACTATGGCTAAGATCCTTTAACAGGGACTCCTTTATGTCTAGCTTACCGGCCAATCTACAAGGAATATCTTTAACCACTACAGAAAAAAAAAAATAGAGGATCCACTTGTTGAACACCCACCGACTCAGCGACTTCACTTTCCCCAAACAGTAGAGTCGAATCTTCGCTATGAAATTAAAGGAAACAGATTAGGGAAGTGTGCTCGTACAACTGTCATAACATGTATCTTTTCAATAAGTAGACATTATTGAACTCTTAACTGTGAAATTAAAGGAAACAGATTAAGAAAGTGTTGGACAACTGTTAACACGTATCTTTTCAATAAATTAAAGGCATTCCTAAAGTCTAATTCATTGCCTTATCTTCAGGTAGGTTACTGATACATGCCGTTGCCGCAGGAGTGAAATGAGTCAAGCATAATGTAAGCCCACTGCGGTATCAAAATACCTGGTGAAACTAATCCTTGATTTAAGTTAATAACATTATGATCTTAATGTATAATGAGGGGTGAGAACACGCAGAGAGAGTTGCATTCAACGTACACCAAGCATGTGCTCAGTCCACTAGATATCCTGTAATCTGCAAAGGCAGAAGCTCCTCAATTCCTGAGTTGAATGAATCCAACATTTCTGTTCTTGGAGTTTAGTGTCCAGTCGGTGAACAACAGTGCTGCCAGATCAGCGCCCGAAAATGGCAAGAGGTCCCCAAACCAGAGAAGAGCCCACTTGAGGAGTGCGCCCAAATTGGGTTGAGGCCGTGCCTAAATTGGGCGGTCACTAGCGTGGGGGAACATCCTAATTTGTCACAGGTGGAGGAAGGCAAATGTCAAGTTGCGGAGACGTCTGTATGTACACAACTAGATTTGCATAACAGCAGTGCTTGCCCCAGGTACCAGAGCCACAGCTACCCTCGCCACCCCCACCACCACTCCTCACACACTCATCACACACTGTAAACACATTATACACAACCTCATATTGCAGACACAAGCTGCCGTAACCACACCTGTAGTCTGTGTGTGGGGAGGGGGAATTCACGCCTAGACACCTGCAGTGTGGGAGGACAGTCACACCTACTACACCTGCAGTGTGGGAGGACATTCACACCTACCATACTTGCAGTGTGGGAGGACATTCACACCTACACCTGCAGTGTGGGGGACATTCACATCTACTACACCTGTAGTGTGGGAGGACATTCACACCTACCATACCTGCAGTGTGGACGTTCACACCTACTACACCTGCAGTGTGGGGGACATTCACACCTACTATACCTGCAGTGTGGGAGGACATTCACACCTACCATACCTGCAGTGTGGACGTTCACACCTACTACACCTGCAGTGTGGGGGACATTCACATCTACACACCTGCAGTGTGTGGGGTGGGGGACACACCTGATTCCTACAATCGATTCTGTCTTTCTCATTTAGCTCCCTCCCTACTCAACCCCTCCCTGCCCTCCTCTCTCCCCTTTCTTTCTGTAACTATGATATACCCGTGATCGGCTTCGAGAGTTATACTCTCGAAGCCCAGACTAAAGACTAGACCTTGTCAATATTCTCTTCCTCTCTCTCTCTCTCTCTCTCTGTCCCCTCTACCTCCCTCCTTCCTTCCTTACTTTCTTCCTCCCTGGCCCACCTTCCTCCCCCACCAACACCCACACCACAACAAAACCAACACTTCGATATAATCTACACAGTCAGAGAGACAGAATGTGTTCTCAATTAGGCAGTGGACCACTCAATTAACTTCCCCCTCCCCTTGCTCCTCCCCTTCCCCCCCCCATGTAGATAATGCCGAGGATTCCACACTGAAGCGTTCTCAGAAGTGTCAGGTAAGTTATAAGTTAAGCAGGAGATGAACCTTGGTGCTGAGGGTGGGAAGCAGGTCACTATGACAAGCTTGGTGCTGAGGGTGGGAAGGTCACTATGACAAGCTTGGTGCTGAGGGTGGGAAGCAGGTCACTATGACAAGCTTGGTGCTGAGGGTGGGAAGCAGGTCACTATGACAAGCTTGGTGCTGAGGGTGGGAAGCAGGTCACTATGACAAGCTTGGTGCTGAGGGTGGGAAGCAGGTCACTATGACAAGCTTGGTGCTGAGGGTGGGAAGCAGGTCACTATGACAAGCTTGGTGCTGAGGGTGGGAAGCAGGTCACTATGACAAGCTTGGTGCTGAGGGTGGGAAGCAGGTCATTATGACAAGCTTGGTGCTGAGGGTGGGAAGCAGGTCACTATGACAAGCTTGGTGCTGAGGGTGGGAAGCAGGTCACTATGACAAGCTTGGTGCTGAGGGTGGGAAGCAGGTCACTATGACAAGCTTGGTGCTGAGGGTGGGAAGCAGGTCACTATGACAAGCTTGGTGCTGAGGGTGGGAAGCAGGTCACTATGACAAGCTTGGTGCTGAGGGTGGGAAGCAGGTCACTATGACAAGCTTGGTGCTGAGGGTGGGAAGCAGGTCACTATGACAAGCTTGGTGCTGAGGGTGGGAAGCAGGTCACTATGACAAGCTTGGTGCTGAGGGTGGGAAGCAGGTCACTATGACAAGCTTGGTGCTGAGGGTGGGAAGCAGGTCACTATGACAAGCTTGGTGCTGAGGGTGGGAAGCAGGTCACTATGACAAGCTTGGTGCTGAGGGTGGGAAGCAGGTCACTATGACAAGCTTGGTGCTGAGGGTGGGAAGCAGGTCACTATGACAAGCTTGGTGCTGAGGGTGGGAAGCAGGTCACTATGACAAGCTTGGTGCTGAGGGTGGGAAGCAGGTCACTATGACAAGCTTGGTGCTGAGGGTGGGAAGCAGGTCACTATGACAAGCTTGGTGCTGAGGGTGGGAAGCAGGTCACTATGACAAGATTGGTGCTGAGGGTGGGAAGCAGGTCACTATGACAAGCTTGGTGCTGAGGGTGGGAAGCAGGTCACTATGACAAGCTTGGTGCTGAGGGTGGGAAGCAGGTCACTATGACAAGCTTGGTGCTGAGGGTGGGAAACAGGTCACTATGACAAGCTTGGTGCTGAGGGTGGGAAGCAGGTCACTATGACAACAAGCTTGGTGCTGAGGGTGGGAAGCAGGTCACTGTTGACACTGTGACAAGCTTGGCATTAAGTACATGGTTACCACGTGGGAGAAGCAGGGATGTGGGATAGGAGGGGGAGGGGATGTGGAAGGGGAAGGGGATATGGGGGGGGGGATGTGGGATATTAGGAGGGTGTGAGGAAGGGAAAGATGTCACAGTGGTGAATTTATATCATTTAGAAGCGTTATTAGTGGTATCACTCCTCTGGTGACACTGTGGCACTCCCATAGTGACACTGTGGCACTCCCCTGGTGGCACTCTGGCACTCCCCTGGTGACACCGTGGCACTCCCATGGTGACACTGTGTCACTTCCATAGTGACACAGTGGCATACCCCTGGTGGCACTCTGGCACTCCGTTGGTGACACAGTGGCACTCCCATGGTGACACTGTGTCACTTCCATAGTGACACTGTGGCATACCTCTGGTGGCACTCTGGCACTCCGCTGGTGACAATGTTCTTCATATGGTGCCACTTATATATAAACAAATAAACTCGACTAATTTCAACAACTTGTTTTATATTCCTCAGTTTCTGCCATTTTTTAAAAGAAATTTATATTTTTTTTTCTAAAACTTCAGTATAACCAACCAGTTATTTTTTGTTTTTTTTTGCTGATCCGGTTCAATGTCCAGGTAACAAAAATTGGGCAGGTCTGAAACACATTCCAATGACCTGAAATCAGTGTTTACCGCACATACCTGTGACCGGTTCCGAGGGTTCTTGTACCTTGGCAGCCCAGCCTGAGCTCCCCCCTCCCCCCCCCATAAGGTTCCCTAATGCCTGGCCAGCCAGAAAAAAAAAATGACAGAACTCCCAGTTGTTTGGACCAAGAACCTCTCATGATCACAATCACCAGAATAATTGCCAATAGGAAGCCAATTTTTTTAATTAATGTATTACTCGCCTTAATGACCGCTCGATCTTATAATTAGTCGAGAAAGGAATTATGTGCATTTTTTCGTAATTAGGTAAATGAACTGTCAGCTTTAGCTGTTTGGCTGCTAGACACAATCTAATTTAACAGTATGACTGTTCGTGGTAGCATCTCACAAACCCACATAACCATTACACCCAGACTGTTCGTGGTAGCATCTCACAAACCCACATAACCATTAAAACCTGGCTTGTAGCAGGAGGCTGAGGACCCAGAAAACTTGTCTTAGTCCTCTCAATATTTCTGACACCTGCTGGTGTTACGTTCAAGAGTCTTGGGCCACGAATGCTGACACAGTGAGCCACTATGTTCTTCACAATGTTTACGTCACACTTTCCCAAGAATCTTTTCACTACAGCAAGTTGTTACAGCAGTGTGAAGGTAAGACACGGACGTTCATGGAGGGACGGCAAATAACATGTCAACTGCTGTGACCGGAAAAGTACGCATATGGATACATAATTTTCTAACGAACAGAACATAACAATGGTAATTAATAGAGTAAAATCTACCCTTAGTAAAATAATAAGTGGGCACCCCTGGGCACGCTCCTGACGCTTGTAATATTTATTCTCATAGTAGATATATATATATATATATATATATATATATATATATATATATATATATATATATATATATATATATATAAAACAATACCACCGCTTTGTATCATTTACTGATGATACCCTCTCCCACCCGGACGACGTCGCCCCCACCCGTACGACGCCGCCCCCGCCAGCACGGCGCCGCCCCCACCCGTACGACGCCGCCCCCACCCGCCAATGCGTGGCCATTCCCGCCTATGGGAGGCCGCCCCCGCCCATGGGAGGCCGCCCCCGCCCATGGTAGGTCGCCCCCACCCACCAGGAGAGTCGTGAGCACAACCAGTGTAGTCAACGTGGCAACCACTTATTACCAAACACTCAAATTAATTTATGAATACACGAGCATCCAGCGTCCTCCCTCCCCCCTGCTGACCCACCAGGCCCTCCCTCCCCCCTGCTGACCCACCAGGCCCTCCCTCCCCCCTGCTGACCCACCAGGCCCACCCACCCCCCAGCTGACCCACCAGGCCCTCCCTCCCCCCTGCTGACCCACCAGGCCCTCCCTCCCCTCTGCTGACCCATCAGGCCCTCCCTCCCCCCAGCTGACCCACCAGGCCCACCCTCCCCCCTGCTGACCCACCAGGCCCTCCCTCCCCCCTGCTGACCCACCAGGCCCTCCCTCCCCCCTGCTGACCCACCAGGCCCTCCCTCCCCCCTGCCGACCCACCAGGCCCTCCCTCCCCCCTGCCGACCCACCAGGCCCTCCCTCCCCCCTGCCGACCCACCAGGCCCTCCCTCCCCAATTGCTGATCCACCAGGCCCTCCCTCCCCCCTGCTGACCCACCAGGCCCTCCCTCCCCCTGTTGCCCCACCAGGCCCTCCCTCCCCCCTGCTGACCCACCCGGCCCTCCCTCCCCCATTGCTGATCCACCAGGCCCTCCTCCCTGCTGACCCACCAGGCCCTCCCTCCCTCTCCTCTGCTGACCCATCAGGCCCTCCCTCCCCCCTGCTGATCCACCAGGCCCTCCCCCTGCTGATCCACCAGGCCCTCCCTCCCTCCCCCCTGCTGACCCACCAGGCCATCCCTTCCCCCTGCTGACCCACCAGGCCCTCCCTCCCCCCTGCTGACCCACCAGGCCCTCCCTCCCCCCTGCCGACCCACCAGGCCCTCCCTCCCCCATTGCTGATCCACCAGGCCCTCCCTCCCACCTGCTGACCCACCAGGCCCTCCCTCCCCCCTGCTGACCCACCAGGCCCTCCCTCCCCCATTGCTGATCCACCAGGCCCTCCCTCCCACCTGCTGACCCACCAGGCCCTCCCTCCCCCCTGCTGACCCACCAGGCCCTCCCTCCCCCATTGCTGATCCACCAGGCCCTCCCTCCCCCCAGCTGACCCACCAGGCCCTCCCTCCCCCTGTTGACCCACCAGGCCCTCCCTCCCCCCTGCTGACCCACCAGGCCCTCCCTCCCCCATTGCTGATCCACCAGGCCCTCCTCCCTGCTGACCCACCAGGCCCTCCCTCCCTCTCCTCTGCTGACCCATCAGGCCCTCCCTCCCCCCTGCTGATCCACCAGGCCCTCCCCCTGCTGATCCACCAGGCCCTCCCTCCCTCCCCCCTGCTGACCCACCAGGCCATCCCTTCCCCCTGTTGACCCACCAGGCCCTCCCCCCTGCTGACTCACCAAGCCCTCCCCCCTGCTGACCCACCAGGCCCTCCCTCCCCCCTGCTGACCCACCAGGCCCTCCCTCCCCCTGTTGACCCACCAGGCCCTCCCTCCCCCTGCTGACCCACCAGGCCCGCCCTCCCCCCTTGCTGATCCACCAGGACCTCCTCCCTGCTGACCCACCAGGCCCTCCCTCCCTCTCCTCTGCTGACCCATCAGGCCCTCCCTCCCCCCTGCTGATCCACCAGGCCCTCCCCCTGCTGATCCACCAGGCCCTCCCCCTGCAGATCCACCAGGCCCTCCCTCCCTCCCTCCCCCCTGCTGACCCACCAGGCCCTCCCTCCCCCCTGCTGACCCACCAGGCCCTCCCCCCTCTGGCCCACCAGGCCCTCCCCCCTGCTGACCCACCAGGCCCACCCTCCCCCTGCTGACCCACCAGGCCCACCCTCCCTCCTGCTGACCCACCAGGCCCACCCTCCCCCTGCTGACCCCCATCAGGCCCACCCTCCCCCTGCTGACCCACCAGGCCCACCCTCCCCCTGCTGACCCACCAGGCCCACCCTCCCCATGCTGACCCACCAGGCCCACCCTCCCCCTGCTGACCCACCAGGCCCACCCTCCCTCCTGCTGACCCACCAGGCCCACCCTCCTCCTGCTGACCCACCAGGCCCACCCTCCCTACTGCTGACCCACCAGGCTCACCCTCCCCCTGCTGACCCACCAGGCCCACCCTCCTCCTGCTGACCCACCAGGCCCACCCTCCCTACTGCTGACCCACCAGGCTCACCCTCCCCCTGCTGACCCACCAGGCCCACCCTCCCTCCTGCTGACCCCACCCACGCCCCTCCTCCCACCTGTCCTACGTGAGTAAAGTACAAAATATCCAGGATTAACTTGGATAAACTCTATTAAATATATAATAGCGCACTAGGCAAGTCCTACTGTACTTGGCAGGATCTGCAGTTAGGTTTTCCAGTTATATTCCACCACACGGGATGATATCCTTGGTATACCTTTGATCAGCTTCTAGAGTTTTTTCTACTCCCGGAGCCAAGCCATTGGCAAGGCTCGTCTGGTGCTAGCTTGCTCAACCAGGCTGTTGCTGCTGGTGGCCCGCAGCTCCACATATACAGGGGCTTCAAAGAGGAACTGGAGTTACTATTACTAAGGAACTTTTTTCTCTGATAACACATATCGCAGAGGAGGACTGGGATAGGACAGAGCAGGAATAATGTTGTAGGTAGACAGGGAGAGAGACTGTAAGCAAAGTTGTGGGTAGACAGAGTTAGCATGGTTGTGGACAGAGAGAGGGAGGGTAAGCAAGGTTATAGACAGAGAGAGGGAGGGTAAGCAAGGTTGCAGACAGAGAGAAGGAGGGTAAGCAAGGTTGTAGACAGAGAGAGGGAGGGTAAGCAAGGTTGCAGACAGAGAGAAGGAGGGTAAGCAAGGTTGCAGACAGAGAGAGGGAGGGTAAGCAAGGTTGTAGACAGAGAGAGGGAGGGTAAGCAAGGTTGCAGACAGAGAGAAGGAGGGTAAGCAAGGTTGTAGACAGAGAGAAGGAGGGTAAGCAAGGTTGCAGACAGAGAGAGGGAGGGTAAGCAAGGTTATAGACAGAGAGAGGGAAGGTAAGCAAGGTTGTAGACAGAGAGAGGGAGGGTAAGCAAGGTTGTAGACAGAGAGAGGGAGGGTAAGCAAGGTTGCAGACAGAGAGAAGGAGGGTAAGCAAGGTTGTAGACAGAGAGAGGGAGGGTAAGCAAGGTTGTAGACAGAGAGAGGGAGGGTAAGCAAGGTTGCAGACAGAGAGAAGGAGGGTAAGCAAGGTTGTAGACAGAGAGAAGGAGGGTAAGCAAGGTTGCAGACAGAGAGAGGGAGGGTAAGCAAGGTTATAGACAGAGAGAGGGAAGGTAAGCAAGGTTGCAGACAGAGAGAAGGAGGGTAAGCAAGGTTGTAGACAGAGAGAAGGAGGGTAAGCAAGGTTGTAGACAGAGAGAAGGAGGGTAAGCAAGGTTGCAGACAGAGAGAGGGAGGGTAAGCAAGGTTAAAGACAGAGAGAGGGACGGTAAGCAAGGTTGCAGACAGAGAGAAGGAGGGTAAGCAAGGTTGCAGACAGAGAGAAGGAGGGTAAGCAAGGTTGTAGACAGAGAGAAGGAGGGTAAGCAAGGTTGCAGACAGAGAGAGGGAGGGTAAGCAAGGTTATAGACAGAGAGAGGGAGGGTAAGCAAGGTTGCAGACAGAGAGAAGGAGGGTAAGCAAGGTTGTAGACAGAGAGAGGGAGGGTAAGCAAGGTTGCAGACAGAGAGAAGGAGGGTAAGCAAGGTTGCAGACAGAGAGAAGGAGGGTAAGCAAGGTTGCAGACAGAGAGAAGGAGGGTAAGCAAGGTTGTAGACAGAGAGAGGGAGGGTAAGCAAGGTTGCAGACAGAGAGAAGGAGGGTAAGCAAGGTTGCAGACAGAGAGAGGGAGGGTAAGCAAGGTTGCAGATAGAGAGAAGGAGGGTAAGCAAGGTTGCAGACAGAGAGAAGGAGAGTAAGCAAGGTTGTAGACAGAGAGAGGGAGGGTAAGCAAGGTTATAGACAGAGAGAGGGAGGGTAAGCAAGGTTGTAGACAGAGAGAGGGAGGGTAAGCAAGGTTATAGACAGAGAGAGGGAAGGTAAGCAAGGTTGTAGACAGAGAGAAGGAGGGTAAGCAAGGTTGTAGACAGAGAGAGGGAGGGTAAGCAAGGTTGCAGACAGAGAGAAGGAGGGTAAGCAAGGTTGTAGACAGAGAGAGGGAGGGTAAGCAAGGTTATAGACAGAGAGAGGGAAGGTAAGCAAGGTTGTAGACAGAGAGAGGGAGGGTAAGCAAGGTTATAGACAGAGAGAAGGAGGGTAAGCAAGGTTGCAGACAGAGAGAGGGAGGGTAAGCAAGGTTGCAGACAGAGAGAAGGAGGGTAAGCAAGGTTGCAGACAGAGAGAAGGAGGGTAAGCAAGGTTGTAGACAGAGAGAGGGAGGGTAAGCAAGGTTATAGACAGAGAGAGGGAGGGTAAGCAAGGTTGTAGACAGAGAGAGGGAGGGTAAGCAAGGTTATAGACAGAGAGAGGGAAGGTAAGCAAGGTTGTAGACAGAGAGAAGGAGGGTAAGCAAGGTTGTAGACAGAGAGAGGGAGGGTAAGCAAGGTTGCAGACAGAGAGAAGGAGGGTAAGCAAGGTTGTAGACAGAGAGAGGGAGGGTAAGCAAGGTTATAGACAGAGAGAGGGAAGGTAAGCAAGGTTGTAGACAGAGAGAGGGAGGGTAAGCAAGGTTATAGACAGAGAGAAGGAGGGTAAGCAAGGTTGCAGACAGAGAGTAGGAGGGTAAGCAAGGTTGTAGACAGAGAGAAGGAGGGTAAGCAAGGTTATAGACAGAGAGAGGGAAGGTAAGCAAGGTTGTAGACAGACAGGGAGGGTAAGCAAGGTTGCAGACAGAGAGAGGGAGGGTAAGCAAGGTTGCAGACAGAGAGAAGGAGGGTAAGCAAGGTTGTAGACAGAGAGAAGGAGGGTAAGCAAGGTTGTAGACAGAGAGAGGGAAGGTAAGCAAGGTTATAGACAGAGAGAGGGAAGGTAAGCAAGGTTGTAGACACAGAGAGGGAGGGTAAGCAAGGTTATAGACAGAGAGAGGGAAGGTAAGCAAGGTTGTAGACACAGAGAGGGAGGGTAAGCAAGGTTGCAGACAGAGAGAGGGAAGGTAAGCAAGGTTGTAGACACAGAGAGGGAGGGTAAGCAAGGTCGAGCGGCCTACCTTCTACACAGCTGCAGTTGCCACTATTCGTAGCTGTGATAAAGTATATATAGGTGAGACGCCTATGGTTCCAACACACGCGTCCTGCAACACAAATATGCGTGCAGAAAGGTCAATGTCAACAACGCTAGGGGAAAGGGGAGGGAAAGGGGGAGGAAGAAGAGGGAAGGGATGTGGGTTGGGGGATGGGGGGAGAAGCTCATCTTCGAGTCGTTTAACGAAATAACACATTTCGACCGCCAGTAACAAAACTGAAAGACCTAACAGATTTAGGACGGAATAAAAGACAATGCAGAACAAGCTTTAATAATTGTGACAACGTTTCGCCCTGTGCAGAGCTTCCATAAAGTCATGACTTGATAAAGCTTTACACAGGGCGAAACGTTGTCACACTATGAGCGTGTCCTGCATACACATACATCACTCCATGTTGTGGACACGTCCCACTCCAGCCAGCCCTTCCTAAAACAGTAGTAAAAAAAAAAAAGAATAATTCTCCATACACGCTGTTTAAGTTAATTTAGATAATCGTCTGACAGCGAATTTCATTAAAATTATTTCATCGCGCCGGAATAAACTGCAAAAATACACAAAGGGAAACAGGTAGTCTTCATGCGCGACTACGCACACACCCCGAGTTTTTACTCCTGGGTCACAGTTATACATCCCACCGTCACATCCACCCACCGTCACATCCTCCCACCGTCACATCCACCCACCGTCACATCCACCCACCGTCACATCCACCCACCGTCACATCCTCCCACCGTCACATCCACCCACCGTCACATCCACCCACCGTCACATCCACCCACCGTCACATCCACCCACCGTCACATCCACCCACCGTCACATCCTCCCACCGTCACATCCACCCACCGTCACATCCACCCACCGTCACATCCACCCACCGTCACATCCTCCCACCGTCACATCCACCCACCGTCACATCCACCCACCGTCACATCCTCCCACCGTCACATCCACCCACCGTCACATCCACCCACCGTCACATCCACCCACCGTCACATACACCCACCGTCACATCCACCCACCGTCACATCCTCCCACCGTCACATCCACCCACCGTCACATCCACCCACCGTCACATCCACCCACCGTCACATCCACCCACCGTCACATCCTCCCACCGTCACATCCACCCACCGTCACATCCACCCACCGTCACATCCACCCACCGTCACATCCACCCACCGTCACATCCTCCCACCGTCACATCCACCCACCGTCACATCCACCCACCGTCACATCCACCCACCGTCACATCCTCCCACCGTCACATCCACCCACCGTCACATCCTCCCACCGTCACATCCACCCACCGTCACATCCTCCCACCGTCACATCCACCCACCGTCACATCCACCCACCGTCACATCCTCCCACCGTCACATCCACCCACCGTCACATCCACCCACCGTCACATCCACCCACCGTCACATCCTCCCACCGTCACATCCACCCACCGTCACATCCTCCCACCGTCACATCCACCCACCGTCACATCCTCCCACCGTCACATCCTCCCACCGTCACATCCACCCACCGTCACATCCTCCCACCGTCACATCCACCCACCGTCACATCCTCCCACCGTCACATCCTCCCACCGTCACATCCACCCACCGTCACATCCACCCACCGTCACATCCACCCACCGTCACATCCTCCCACCGTCACATCCACCCACCGTCACATCCTCCCACCGTCACATCCACCCACCGTCACATCCACCCACCGTCACATCCTCCCACCGTCACATCCACCCACCGTCACATCCACCCACCGTCACATCCTCCCCCCGTCACATCCACCCACCGTCACATCCTCCCACCGTCACATCCTCCCACATCTCACAGTACCTAGCCAAAGGTGATTTACAGGATTTACAGCAGGTTAAGGTCCAGAGTACTGCTGTAAACCGAAAATCGCCGTAAAGTGGAACTTTTTTTTTTTTACCTTCAAATGCCTGATATGTTTACCCTATATTGAGTGAGTGATAAAGCCAGGCCTAAAAAAATGCATATACAGTACACACATTACTTAAAATATTTTTGTCCTTAGCTTATAGTGAATGATAAATATATTTATTGTAGGAAGTTTGAATAAATGATGAATGGGTATAATCGAAAACCGCTGTATTAGTGAAACGCTGTAAAGTGGGACCCTCCTGTACTAACGCTGATTAGGAGGATGGGTTGGTCTTGTAAATCATGTTTAACAGATTTCGGTAGTAAAAATTCCAGTTAGCAGGTCATCACATGACCAAAAGTTCCAGTTAATTGGTCATCATATAACCCAAAGTTCCAGTTAACTGGTCATCATATGACCAAGAGACGTTGTATAACACACTATGATGGAAAAGAGACCCTTTATTGACAACGTTTCGCCCACACAATGGTCTTTACCAAGCCACAAGATGTTTGCAACTTGATAAAGCCCATTGTATGGTCGAAACCGGTTTCAAGCTCTAGGTGGGATGTGATAAATGGTTTTGAAAACCGACAAGTTGAAGAATGAGACACTTGTGCAACATATGGGAATCTTTATTCTGGAAACGTTTCCTCACAAAGTGGCTTCATCAGTCCAATACATAGAAGAACGGTAGAAATATAGTAGTTTGAGGTAATCAGTCCCTCAGCCTTGGAGTTGGTGAAGAGCACCGTGGTTTTGAAGAATCTGAAGCAGAGGTATGATGCTTGTAGCGTATATACGCGACAAGCTTCCTGCCTGTGCTCCAGATTCTTCAGTACTGCGGTGATCTTCAACTCCAAGGCTGAGGGACTGATTACCTCATGTTTTGTATATAGTTCTTCTGACTTCCCATTATGTTCTTGAATTTGTATTGACAAAGCCACTGGATAGCGAAACATCTAATTCTTCATCCTCTGCTACTGTCTTAATGAACCAAGCAGCGTTAAATGCAGTTGGGTTGGCTATCACGGGTATTAGTTGTGGTAGTGTGTGTGTGTGTGTGTGTGTGTGTGTGTGTGTGTGTGTGTGTGTGTGTGTGTGTGTGTGTGTGGGGGGGGGGTCCCTGCTGTGGTCTGTAGTTACTGTAGCGAGACTTGCATTCATCTTGACCAAAATAACACGAGACGTGCCTCCCCAGCTCTCGTTCGGTCCCGTGTTATCCCCGGGATTTGTGAGGACAATCTGGTGTGTTCTGGCGGTGTTGTGTTGTTATATCGCCAGTGTGTGTGCATACATGTTAAGTCTTAACAACACTGCCGTGTCAGACTCTCACTCTGCACTGCTCTGGTGAGCCCACGATCACGTCAACGCAAGATATCAATATTAAAAAGGATCGAGTCTTCAATTTCTGACTGAAAGGAATTGATTGCAATTTCCTGGGTGAATTCTAAGGAATATTTGCATCATTTTTACCTCTTCCCCCAAGTTCCATCGTTTCGCAACTCTTCACTTCACCCCTTCTCTCATACACAGGGGATCGCGTCCTATGTTTACAGACGATGTTACTATTCAAAATATGAACAAGAGAGGACAGAGTAATAGAGGTGATCAAACAAGTGGCTGCTGGTAACCAATTCAGCTCAGTGTAACTTAGACATTAATGACCATGTTTTTATGTATGCTCCAACAAGATGGGCAGGCTTAAAAGAATTGCAAAAAACGAAAAAGACTGCCAGAAAGAACAAAAAAGGCACAACACAGTGACTAGAACAATACACATAGGAGAGAGAAGCTGACGACGACGTTTCGGTCCAACTTGGACTATTTACAAAGTCACACTAGAACAATGAAATCAATTCTGACGTATTTAAAAGAAATATACCAAAATGGATTCCAACAGCAGAAAACACCTACTGTTGTCAAACTCTTAACGATGAGACCTAAGCAACGATGATTTACTGTCTGTCCAAATGAATTTCTCTTTCTCATCTGTCAAAAAAAAAAAAAAACCAAAAAGACTCACAAACACACATTATTCATCACAACACAGTGAACACTACATATAATGATGGTGATGTGTTAAAAGTGGATTAGTAATTTAAAAATCTGGAGCAGACAGGTCAAGTTTCAGTCAAGAATTAACTTCCGGATATTTCCTAATTGGATAACCAACAGGAAAATCTCTTAAGTTAAGGCAAAGAGGCAAAAAAAAAAAAAAATTAGAGATACTTGGACTGAGACTCTTCTGCAGTCAGTGTTGAAGTATTTGTTGCAGAATGTTGCTGAAAAATTATATTCTTCAGAGTGCAAGATGTGTCAGCCAAGACGTCTCGCCCATCATGTGTCAGTCAAGACGTCTCGCCCATCATGTGTCAGCCAAGACGTCTCGCCCATCATGTGTCAGCCAAGACGCCTCGCCCATCATGTGTCAGCCAAGACGTCTCGCCCATCATGTGTCAGCCAAGACGCCTCGCCCATCATGTGTCAGCCAAGACGTCTCGCCCATCATGTGTCAGCCAAGACGCCTCGCCCATCATGTGTCAGCCAAGACGTCTCGCCCATCATGTGTCAGTCAAGACGTCTCGCTCACCCTATGTATATTTGTCTCATTTTTTTTTTCCTTTTAAAATCTCCCATTTTTCTTTCTTTTTATTTAAATCACTCAGTATTTACTATTGTTTTAGATATATAGAAAAGCAGTTCTTGACAGACTTGGTATGTACCTGGAGTCTACCTGGAGTCTACCTGGAGTCTACCTAGAGTCTACCTGGAGTCTACCTGGACTCTACCTGGAGTCTACCTGGACTCTACCTGGAGTCTACCTGGACTCTACCTGGAGTCTACCTGAAGTCTACCTGGAGTCTACCTGGAGTCTACCTGGACTCTACCTGGAGTCTACCTGGAGTCTACCTGGACTCTACCTGGAGTCTACCTGGACTCTACCTGGACTCTACCTGGAGTCTACCTGGACTCTACCTGGAGTCTACCTGGAGTCTACCTGGAGTCTACCTGGAGTCTACCTGGACTCTACCTGGACTCTACCTGGACTCTACCTGGACTCTACCTGGAGTCTACCTGGAGTCTACCTGGACTCTACCTGGAC
>NC_091322.1:23791372-23793872 GCF_038502225.1 Cherax quadricarinatus
TTCGGTCCCACAATGAGGGATCCGTCCTACAACAAGGGTTCAGACCCTCGTGTGGAGGAGGATCAAGTCTCCATTACACACAATGAGCTGAATAACCTACATGCCCTTAACACTTCTTGAAACACACACATACACACACACACAGCATACACATACACACACACACACACACATACACACACACACACATATACATACATATACACACACACATACACACACATACACATACACACACACATATACATACATATACACACACACACACAGCATACACATACACACACACACACACATACACATACACACACATACACATACACACACATATACATGCACACACACATACATACACACACACACACACACACACACACACACACACACACACACACATACAGAGGGAGAGGGGGAGGAGGAGTTGCACTGCTCATTAAAAACCAGTGGGGGTTTGAGAAAATGGAAGGAATGGATGGCACGGGTGAAAGGGACTACTTAGTAGGAACAATCCAGTCTGAGGGACATAAGGTGATAATTGCAGTAATGTACAACCCACCACAGAACTGCAGGAGGCCAAGAGAAGAATACGATGAGAGCAACAGAGCAATGGTCGACACACTAGCCGAGGTGGCCAGGAGAGCACACATGGGGGGAGCAAAGTTACTAGTTATGGGTGATTTCAATCACAAGGAGATTGACTGGGAAAACCTGGAGCCCCATGGGGATCCCGAAACATGGAGAGCCAAGATGATGGATGTGGTACTGGAAAACCTCATGCATCAACATGTTAGAGACACTACCAGATAGAGAGGAGAAGATGAACCAGCAAGACTGGACCTTGTTTTCACCTTGAGTAGTTCGGACATCGAGGATATCTTGTATGAAAGGCTAGTGATCATGTGGTTCTGTGCTTCGACTACATAGTTGAGCTCCAAGTGGAGAGAGTAGCAGGAATAGGGTGGGAAAAACCAAACTACAAAAGGGGGAACTACTCAGGCATGAGGAACTTCCTTAAAAACATTCAGTGGGAGAGGGAACTGACAGGAAAACCAGTACAAGAAATGATGGACTATGTGGCAACAAAATGCAAGGAGGCAGAGAAGAGGTTTGTTCCCAAGGGAAACAGAAATAATGGGAAGAACAGAACGAGTCCTTGGTTCACCCAAAGGTGTAGGGAGGCAAAAACTAGGTGTACTAGAGAATGGAAAAGGTACAGAAGACAGAGAACTCAGGAAAATAAAGAGATTAGCCGAAGAGCCAGAAACGAATATGCACAGATACGAAGGGAGGCTCAGCGACAATATGAAAATGACATAGCATCGAAAGTCAAGACTGACCCAAAGCTGTTGTACAGCCACATCAGGAGGAAAACAACAGTCAAGGACCAGGTAATCAGACTGAGGAAGGGTGATGGGGAATTCACAAGAAACGACCGAGAGGTATGTCAGGAGCTCAACACGAGATTTAAAGAAGTATTTACAGTGGAAACCAGTAGGACTCCAGGAAATCAGAACAGGGGGGTACACCAGCAAGTGCTGGATGAGGTACATATAACCAAGGAGGAAGTGAAGAAGCTGCTATGCGAACTTGACACCTCAAAGGCGGTGGGACCAGATATCTCTCCGTGGGTCCTTAAAGAGGGAGCAGAGATATTGTGTGTGCCATTAATTAACAAAGATCTTCAACACATCATTTGAAACTGGGCAACTCCCTGAGGTATGGAAGATGGCAAATGTAGTCCCAATTTTTAAAAAGGGAGACAGACATGAGGCACTAAACTACAGACCTGTACCACTAACGTGTATAGTATACAGGGTCATGGAGAAGATCATCAGGAGGAGAGTGGTGGAGCACCTGGAAAGAAACAAGTGTATAATTGACAACCAGCACGGTTTCAGGGAAGGAAAATCCTGTGTCACAAACCTACTAGAGTTTTATGACAAGGTGACAGAAGTAAGACAAGATAGAGAGGGGTTGATCGACTGCATTTTTTTTGGACTGCAAGAAGGCCTTCGACACATTCCTCACAAGAGGTTACTGCAAAAGCTAGAGGATCAGGCACACATAACAGGAAAGGCACTGCAATGGATCAGAGAGTACCTGACAGGGAGGCAACAACGAGTCATGGTACGTGACGAGGTGTCAGAGTGGGAGCTTGTGACAAGCGGGGTTCCACAGGGGTCAGTCCTAGGACCTGTGTTGTTCTTGGTATATGTGAACGACATAACGGAAGGGATAGACTCAGAAGTGTCCTTGTTTGCAGATGATGTGAAGTAAATGAGAAGAATCAAATCGGATGAGGATCAGGCAGGACTACAAAGAGACCTGGACAGGCTGGAAGAGTGGCCAAGCAACTGGCTCCTTGAGTTTAACCCTGCCAAATGCAAAGTCATGAAGATTGGGGAAGGGCAAAGAAGACCGCAGACACAATATAGTTTAGATGGCCAAATGCTGCAAACCTCAATCAAGGAAAAAGATCTGGGGGTGAGTATAACACCGA
>NC_091322.1:23801372-23833872 GCF_038502225.1 Cherax quadricarinatus
CTACCTACCTTCCCCGTTATGCCTATGGCCATAATACTGTGCACAATCACCCCATGATCGCATTTGTCAAACGCCTTTGCAAAATCCGTGTATATACCTGGAGTATACCTGGAGAGGGTTTCGGGGGTCAATGCCCCCGCGGCCCGGTCTGTGACCAGGCCTCATGGTGGATCGGGGCCTGATCAACCGGGCTGTTACCGTTGGCCGCACACAGCCCGACGTACGAACCACAGCCCGGCTGGTTAGGCATTGACTATAGATGCCTGTTCAATGCCCTCTTGAAGACAGCCAGGGGTCTATTGCTAACTTCCCTTATGTATGCTGGGAGGCAGTTGAACAGTCTTGGGCCCCTGACAATTATGGTGTTGTCGCTTTTCGTGCTAGTGGTACCCCTGCTTTTCATTGGGGGGATGTTGCATCGTCTGCCGAGTCTTTTGCTTTCATAGGGAGTGATTTTCGTGTGCAAGTTTAGTACTAATCCGTCTAAGATTTTCCAAGTGTATATAATCATGTATCTCTCCCTCCTGCGTTCTAGGGAGTACAGGTCGAGGAACTACAAGCGTTCCCAGTAACTGAGGTGTTTTATCGCATTTGTGTGCGCCGTGAAGGTTCTCTGTACACTTTCTAGGTCAGCAATTTCACCAGCCTCGAAAGGTGCTGTTAGTGTGCGGCAATATTCCAGCCTAGATAGAACAAGCGACCTGAAGTGTATCATGGGCTTGGCATCCCTAGTTTTGAAGGTTCTCGTTATCCATCCTGTCATTTTTCTTGCAGATGCTTTTGTTAATCTTCCAACGTCTAAGTAATTCTGTCATAATGGTTTAGTAGTTGTGAGAAGCATGATCTCCCAGTTCTAAAACTGTGCTGGTTTGGGCTGTGCTGGTTTGGGCTGTGCTGATTGTGCTCTTCCATAAAATTTGTAATTTGGCATCTCAAAATTCTTTTGAGACTTCTAGGATATGTGATGTTAGGGCTACTGGTCTGTAATTTTTTCTATTGCTCTACTACCTCCCTTATGCAAAGAAACTATGCACTATAAGGTATTTGGTACTTCACTTACATCTAACCTCTTTCTCCATGGGATGGTAAGTGCTCATGGGATGGTAAGTGCTCGTGCTAGTGGCACTTTTTTTTTTTTTATAAATATGGAATTCTACGAATCAGGTTCAGGTGCTGAGAGAGCACGTTTAGTATTTCCTTTTTGAATTCCAAAGGACTAGTACTAATGTCAGTTATTTGGTCTATGTGACCTTCAGGTGGAATGAAAAAAAGTTTTTGTATTCTCTGCCCTGTTGTCTTATAGTGTGTTGATGAACATCGACTCACACTGGTCTTTTATAATTTCGCTCATATCCTGTTCGTCGTCAGTGTATGAATCTTCTGTTATTAATGGTCCACGTCTGCTGGGTTTTGCATATGTACAGAAATATTTGGGGTTTACGACATGAAAATGAGAGAAGTGGGGCGAGTACAGTACCTTGGGGGACAGAATTTTTCACTGTAGTAGCCCCTCTTCTCACTATTTACTATTACTCTTTGTGTTCTACTTGTTGGGAAGTTAAATATCGATTTGCCCATCTTCCCAGTTATTCAGTGTGCGCGCATTTTGTACACAATTACCTCAGGGCTGCATTAGTCAAAGGCTTTTGCAAAGTCAGTGTATACTTCACCTGCATTTTGCTTGTTTTCTATACAAGACTATGTCGTAATAGTCCAGTAACTGCGACAGGCAGAAGCGACCTGTTTAAAACACACGTTGATCTGGGCTGGGCATGTTGCAATTCCATGCGATTGACAGTCTTGCTTCTCAAACCCCTTTCAAAAATATCGATAATATGGGACATCAGCGCTGTCAGTCTGTAGTTTTTTGGCAATTGATTTACTGCCACTTTCGTGGAGTGGGGGGGAGGGGGTAATATCAGTGGTTTTTAATGACTGCTAGATGACTCCAGTGTCCAGGATTCTTCTCCGTAGAATATTTAAGGCACGTGATAACGGTTTCTTGAAGAACATGGAGTTGCACAAGTTAGAGCCTGGGGAGGAGTGCATGGGCATGCAATAAACGACTTCTTCGAAGTCACTTGGGGTTATATCAGAGATTATGGGGCTGTCTGTAGCGGTCTGAGTCTCGTTCATGAAGAACTCATCTGGATCATTACTCTTTAGGTTGATTAATGGCTCACTGATTTTTAATACAAATACAATAACTAGCTATTATTTTTCAATATCTAGCATCTATAAGCGACTCTTTAACATACAGACCAACCTCCATTCCTCCTTGATGCCTGTTTTCTTAGTCTCATCTGAGCAAACTCGAACCAAGTATACACATTTCTCTGTGACAGTAAGTCTAAAGTCCTTGTAATGACTGCAAACATTGTCTTCAAGCCAATGTTTGTAAAGATAACCGATGTTATGATATTTGTAACTGTGCTAGGAGTGGAGGCTTTTCTGTTAGTCTATCAGGGCCTGCCACTCCAGGATGGTTCCAAAGTGCTGATATATTCTTGACATTACACTATAAAAACTCTGTATATAATATTTTTTTTTGTTTGGTTGTTCGTTCGTGTTGTTTTATACGGCTGATTCCCTATACAAGTAACGCCGAACAATGCACATCGTGACACACTCATACATAGAGTATTAGCACACTGTAGAGCGGAAGTATGTGAGTCTTGGACTGACATATTCCTTTATTTAAAACAGCACTGCCTGCCTGCCTGCCTGCCTGCCTGCCTGCCTACCTGCCTCTCTGCCTGCCTGCCTGCCTGCCTGCCTGCCTGCCTGCCTCTCTGCCTGCCTGCCTGCCTCTCTGCCTGCCGGCCTGCCTGCCTGCCTGTGCCTGTGTGTCTGCCTCTCTCTGCCTGCCTCTCTGCCTGCCTGCCTGCCTCTCTGCCTGCCTGCCTGCCTGCCTGCCTCTCTGCCTGCCTGCCTGCCTGCCTGCCTGCCTGCCTGCCTGCCTGCCTGCCTATCTGCCTCTCTGAATGCCTGCCTCTCTGAATGCCTGCCTCTCTGCCTGCCTGCCTATCTGCCTCTCTGAATGCCTGCCTCTCTGCCTGCCTGCCTCTCTGTGCCTGCGTGTCTGCCTCTCTGTGCCTGCACCAATAGATCACAAACAGTGGTTGTCGCGCGTCATAGACACGAGGGTCAAAACATCTACTTAATGGAACACGCTCACTCAATCATTGTGAAGTTAAATAAAGCAAGAGATGAACTGGTGCAGCATCCTAGCCAGCCTCCAGGGCCGGGGAGAGGCAGGGAAGGTGGGGGCAGCCCCTGAGTGGGGAGAGCAGAGAGGCAGAGGAAAGATAGGAATGGTAGCAATGGAAAAGGGTGGTTGGGGAACGGAAGAAATGGAGGAAGAGCTAAGGAATGATAAGGGAATAAGCGCAAATGGGAAGTGCAGAGATGGGAAAGAACAAGGGGGCGAAAGCTGAGGAATGGAAGAGAATGAGAGGGAGGTGAAAGGAAAGGGGTGGGAGAGGAGGAGAAGCAAAGGGAAAGCAGCCAGCTACTAAGGGGAGGGAAAAAGAGAGGATGAAGGTGATGTAATGGGAGAAACAGAAAGGTAGGAAGGAAGGAGAAAAGGATGGTGGGAGTTGAAAGAGGGAGGGAGGTAGGGGGAAGGGAAAAGAGGGTAGAGGGGGCAATGGGAGAGAGGTGAGGGGAGAAAATCGATGGAAAGAGGAAGAGGAATGGGACAGTAGTGGATAAGAGAAAGTGACAAGGGGAGAACACAGAAGAGAGGGGGGAGAGGAAGGCTCTCACAGAATGAAGAGAGGGGAGAGGGCAAGAGAGGGGGAGGTGGGAGAGAGATGGGAGAGGGGGAGGTGGGAGAGAGGTGTGAGAGATGGGAGAGGGGGAGGTGGGAGAGAGGTGTGAGAGATGGGAGAGGGAGGAAAGAGAGGTGAGTGAGAGGGGAGAGGGAGGAGAATGGGGGAAGAGGTGGGAAGAGAGAGAGGAAGAGTAGAGAGAGGGATGAGGAAGAAAGGTGGGAAAGGGGGAGAGAGAGAGGGGGAGAGAGAGAGGGGGGGGAGGGGGAGAGAGAGAGAGAGAGAGAGAGAGAGAGAGAGGGAGAGAGAGAGAGAGAGAGGGAGGCGCGAGTTAATTGGTACATGTAACCCGTGAATTTTGCATCTCTCAACTCTGGGCGTGTTGAAGCTCTCTCTACCAGCCTCACTACTCTCTCTCTCTCTCTCTACCAGCCTCACTACTCTCTCTCTCTCTCTCTACCAGCCTCACTACTCTCTCCCTCTACCAGCCTTACTACTCTCTCTCTACCAGCCTCACTACTCTCTCTCTACCAGCCTCACTACTCTCTCTCTCTACCAGCCTCACTACTCTCTCTCTCTACCAGCCTCACTACTCTCTCTAAAAGCCTCACTACTCTCTCCCTCTACCAGCCTTACTACTCTCTCTCTACCAGCCTCACTACTCTCTCTCTACCAGCCTCACTACTCTCTCTCTACCAGCCTCACTACTCTCGCTTTCTCTACCAGCTTCATTACTCTCTCTCTACCATCCTCACTACTCTCTCTCTACTAGCCTCACTACTCTCTCTCTACCAGCCTCACTACTCTCTCTCTCTACCAGCCTCACTACTCTCTCTCTCTCTACCAGTCTCATTACTCTCTACCAGCCTCATTACTCTCTACCAACCTCATTACTCTCTCTTTACCAGCTTCATTACTCTCTACCAACCTCATTACTCTCTACCAGCCTCATTACTCTCTACCAACCTCATTACTCTCTACCAGCCTTATTACTCTCTACCAGCCTCATAACTCTCTACCAGCCTCATTACTCTCTACCAGACTCATTACTCTCTACCAGCCTCATTACTCGCTCTCTACTAGCCTCACTACTCGCTCTCTACCAGCCTCACTACACTCTCTCTACCAGCCTCACTACTCTCTACCAGCCTCATTACTCTTTCTCTACCAGCCTCACAACTCTCTCTCTACCAGCCTCACAACTCTCTCTCTACCAGCCTCACTACTTTCTACCAGCCTCACTACTTTCTACCAGCCTCACTACTTTCTACCAGCCTCACTACTCTCTCCCTACCAGCCTCACTACTCTCTCCCTACCAGCTTCACTACTTTCTACCAGCCTCACTACTTTCTACCAGCCTCACTACTGTCTCTCTACCAGCCTCACTACTCTCTCCCTACCAGCCTCACTACTTTCTACCAGCCTCACTACTCTCTCTACCAGCCTCACTACTCTCTCCCTACCAGCCTCACTACTTTCTACCAGCCTCACTACTCTCTCCCTACCAGCCTACTTTCTACCAGCCTCACTACTCTCTCTCTCTCTACCAGCCTCACTACTCTCTCTACCAGCCTCATTACTCTCTCTCTACCAGCCTCATTACACTCTACCAGCTTCACTACTCTCTCTCTCTCTACCAGCCTCACTACATTCTCTCTCTCCCTACCAGCCTCACTACTCTCTCTACCAGCCTCACTACTCTCTCTACCAGCCTCACTACTCTCTCTCTCTCTCTCTCTCTACCAGCCTCACTACTCTCTTTCTACCAGCTTCACTACTCTCTCCCTCTCTTTCTCTCTCTCTTCACTATTCTCCTCTTTCCTCCCACACCCTTCCTATTCGTTTCTCTATTTACCAAACCCTCCACCTCCCTCAATCTTTCTTTTCCTTTTCCTCCCTTCCCTCCCTCTCCTTTCTCTCTATCTCTTCCTTCCTCAACTCTACCATCCACCTTCTCTAGCCTCCGTACCTGCCTTCTTACCTCCATAACTGCTTCTCTTCCTTTCTGTTTGCTTACCTACACATTCTTACCTTACTCCTGTACCTGCCTTCCTCCCTGTCTTGTACCTTCCCTTCTGCCTGTCCCCACCAACCCTGCTTGTCTCCTGCCTTACTTTCCCTCACCCTCCCTGAGTCCCTGGCTGCAGTGATCATGGCACTGGTGTTACTCTAGCAGCAGTGATCATGGCACTGGTGTTACTCTAGCAGCAGTGATCATGGCACTGGTGTTACTCTAGCAGCAGTGATCATGGCACTGGTGTTACTCTAGCAGCAGTGGTCATTACACCGGTGTTACTGTAGCAGCAGTGATCATGGCACTGGTGTTACTGTAGCAGCAGTGATCATGGCACTGGTGTAACTGTAGCAGCAGTGATCATGACACTGGTGTTACTCTAGCAGCAGTGATCAAAACAGTGGTGTTACTGAAGCAGCAGTGATCATGGCACTGGTGTTACTGTAGCAGCAGTGATCATGGCACTGGTGTTACTGTAGCAGCAGTGATCATGGCACTGGTGGTATTATAGCAGCAGTGGTCATGACACTGTTGTTACTGTAGCAACAGTGGTTGTGGCACTGGTGTCACTAGCAGCAGTGATCATGGCACAAGTGTTACTCCAGCACCAGTGATCATGGCAAAAGTGTTACTCTAGAAGCAGTGATCATGGCACTGGTGTAACTGTAGCAGCGCTGATCATGGCACTGGTGTTACTGTAGCAACAGTGATCATGACACTGGTGTTACTGTAGCAACAGTGATCATGACACTGGTGTTACTGTAGCAGCGCTGATCATGGCACTGGTGTTACTGTAGCAGCAGTGATCATGGTACTGGTGTAACTGTAGAAGCAGCGATCATGGCACTGGTGTAACTGTAGCAGCAGTGATCATGGCACTGGTGTAACTGTAGCAGCGCTGATCATGGCACTGGTGTTACTGTAGCAGCAGTGATCATGGTTCTGGTGTAACTGTAGCAGCAGCGATCATGGTACTGGTGTAACTGTAGCAGCAGTGATCATGGCACTGGTGTTACTGTAGCAGCAGTGATCATGGTACTGGTGTAACTGTAGCAGCAGCGATCATGGCACTGGTGTAACTGTAGCAGCAGTGATCATGGCACTGGTGTAACTGTAGCAGCAGTGATCATGACACTGGTGTAACTAGCGGCAGTGATCATGGCACTGGTGTAACTAGCGGCAGTGATCATGGCACTGGTGTAACTAGCGGCAGTGATCATGACACTGATGTTACTTTAGCAACTGTGATCATTGCACTGGTGTCTCTAACAGAAGTCATTGCACTGGTGTCACTTTAGCAGCAGTGGTTATGGCACTGGTATCACTCTAGTTACAGTGGTCATGGCAATAGCGTCACTCTAGCAGCAGTGGTCATGGTACTAGTGTCACTAGCAGCAGTCATGGCACAGGTGTCACTCTAGCAGCAGTGGTCATGGCACCAGTAGTGTCACTCTTACAGCAGTGGTCACCGCACTAGTGTCACTCTAGCAGCAGTGGTCATGGCACAGGTGTCACTCTAGCAGCAGTGGTCATAGCACGAGTAGTGTCACTCTTGCAGCAGTGGTCATGGCAATAGTGTCACTCTAGCAGCAGCGGTCATGGCACTAGTGTCACTCTAGCAGCAGCAGTCACGGCACTAGTATCACTCTAGCAGCAGTGGCCATGGCACTAGTAGTGTCACTCTAGCAGCAGTGGTTATGGCACTAGTGTCACTAGCAGCAGTGGTCATGGCACTAGTAGTGTCACTCTAGCAGCAGTGGTAATGGCACTAGTAGTGTCACTCTAGCAGCAGTGGCCATGGCACTAGAGTGTCACTCTAGCAGCAGTGGTCATGGCACTAGTAGTGTCACTAGCAGCAGTGGTCATGGCACTAGTAGTGTCACTCTAGCAGCAGTGGTCATGGCACTAGTAGTGTCACTCTAGCAGCAGTGGTCATGGCACTAGTAGTGTCACTCTAGCAGCAGTGGCCAGGGCACTAGAAGTGCCACTCTAGCAGCAGTGGTCATGGCACTAGTAGCGTCACTCTAGCAGCAGTGACCAGGGCACTAGTGTCACTCTAGCAGCAGGGGTCACGGCACTAGTAGTGTCACTCGAGGAGCAGTTGTCATGGCACTAGTGCCACTCTAGCAGCAGTGGCCATGGCACTAGTAGTGTCCTTCTAGCAGCAGTGGCCATGGCACTAGTAGTGTCACTCCAGCAGCAGTGGTCATGGAACTAGTATGTCACTCTAGCAGCAGTGGTCATGGCACTAGTAGTGTCACTCTAGCAGCAGTGGCCATGGCACTAGTTGTGTCACTCCAGCAGCAGTGGTCATGGCACTAGTAGTGTCACTCCAGCAGCAGTGGCCATGGCACTAGTGTCATTCTAGCAGCACTGGCCATGGCACTAGTGTCACTCTAGCAGCAGTGGTCATGGCACTAGTGTCACTCTAGCAGCAGTGGTCATGGCATTAGTAGTGTCACTCTAGCAGCAGTGGTCATGGCACTAATAGTGTCACTCCAGCAGCAGTGGTCATGGCATTAGTAGTGTCACTCTAGCAGCAGTGGTCATGGCATTAGTAGTGTCACTCTAGCAGCAGTGGCCATGGCACTAGTAGTGTCACTCCAGCAGCAGTGGTCATGGCACTAGTAGTGTCACTCCAGCAGCAGTGGTCATGGAACTAGTATGTCACTCTAGCAGCAGCAGTCACGGCACTAGTATCACTCTAGCAGCAGTGGTCATGGCATTAGTAGTGTCACTCTAGCAGCAGTGGCCATGGCACTAGTAGTGTCACTCCAGCAGCAGTGGTCATGGCACTAGTAGTGTCACTCCAGCAGCAGTGGTCATGGAACTAGTATGTCACTCTAGCAGCAGCAGTCACGGCACTAGTATCACTCTAGCAGCAGTGGTCATGGCACTAGTAGTGTCATTCTAGCAGCAGTGGCCATGGCACTAGTGTCATTCTAGCAGCACTGGCCATGGCACTAGTGTCACTCTAGAAGCAGTGGTCATGGCACTAGTGTCACTCTAGCAGCAGTGGTCATGGCATTAGTAGTGTCACTCTAGCAGCAGTGGCCATGGCACTGTCACTCTAGCAGCAGTGGGCATGGCACAGGTGTCACTCTAGCAGCAGCAGTCATGGTACTAGTGTCACTCTAGCAGCAGTGGTCATGGCACTAATAGTGTCACTCTAGCAGCAGTGGCCATGGCACTGTCACTCTAGCAGCAGTAGTCATGGCACTAGTGTCACTCTAGCAGCAGTGGTCATGGCACTAATAGTGTCACTCTAGCAGCAGTGGCCATGTCACTGTCACTCTAGCAGCAGTAGTCATGGCACTAGTGTCACTCTAACAGCAGTGGGCATGGCACAGGTGTCACTCTAGCAGCAGCAGTGGTGATGGCACACTACCCCTCAACAGTTCATATGCAGTGCCTTGCCAGCCGGTGTTTTTACAGCCTGGTGCGCTGTCCCTCGCTCTGTTCTCACTGCCTTTTTAAACTACACCATCTTTTCAGAAGCACAAAACCGGTTTCGATGGAATTCCAAATGAAATTCTAAATGAATTTTGGGGAGGGGAGATGGAAGGGGGAGAGAGGGGAGGGGGAGATTGGAGGGGAGTGAGAGGAGGGGGGAGGGGAAAGTGGGGAGGGTGGGAGAGAATGAGACAGAGGGAGGGGGGAGCAGTACAGTGCAGCAGCAGTGTGCTGCTACACTGCTATATGATAGTCACACAGTGGCAACAAATGTTACCTGTGTTTCCCTGTTACTGTCCACCACACAGGATAGGTTACATAATGTAGTAACCTGTCAGCCTGAGCTGGGAGACTTCAGTAGTGTCAGCCTGAGCTGGGAGACTTCAGTAGTGTCAGCCTGAGCTGGGAGACTTCAGTAGTGTCAGCCTGAGCTGGGAGACTTCAGTAGTGTCAGCCTGAGCTGGGAGACTTCAGTAGTGTCAGCCTGAGCTGGGAGACTTCAGTAGTGTCAGCCTGAGCTGGGAGCCTTCAGTAGTGTCAGCCTGAGCTGGGAGACTTCAGTAGTGTCAGCCTGAGCTGGGAGACTTCAGTAGTGTCAGCCTGAGCTGGGAGACTTCAGTAGTGTCAGCCTGAGCTGGGAGACTTCAGTAGTGTCAGCCTGAGCTGGGAGACTTCAGTAGTGTCAGCCTGAGCTGGGAGACTTCAGTAGTGTCAGCCTGAGCTGGGAGACTTCAGTAGTGTCAGCCTGAGCTGGGAGACTTCAGTAGTGTCAGCCTGAGCTGGGAGACTTCAGTAGTGTCAGCCTGAGCTGGTAGACTTCAGTAGTGTCAGCCTGAGCTGGGAGACTTCAGTAGTGTCAGCCTGAGCTGGGAGACTTCAGTAGTGTCAGCCTGAGCTGGGAGACTTCAGTAGTGTCAGCCTGAGCTGGGAGCCTTCAGTAGTGTCAGCCTGAGCTGGGAGACTTCAGTAGTGTCAGCCTGAGCTGGTAGACTTCAGTAGTGTCAGCCTGAGCTGGGAGACTTCAGTAGTGTCAGCCTGAGCTGGGAGACTTCAGTAGTGTCAGTAACCACCACAGCTTTATCCCAGCAGAACTCGAGTTACCATTACCTAGGAATTACCATCGCTCTGGACGTCTTATCCCACACATTAGGAAAGAGCAGGACAACACAAAGAATATGCAAGAGAGACAGGACAAGGAGGATGGGGGAAGGTATTTAGACTACATTCATTTGTGTAATCAATACAGAATCTTTGTAACAACAACCTCTGGACATTTTAAAACTATAGTGTATAAAAACACAGGAAAAGAGAGAATAATAAAAAAAACAATGAATATGTGTTTGCTGGGTTGATTCACTTCATACCTACTCTTGAACTTGTGTATGAAGGTTGTGTCCACTAATTAGTCGTCTACCTTCTACTTCACTACTGCCCTAAGACTGAAGTAATATCACCTAGCATCCCTATGGTCACCTAGCATCCCTATGGTCACCTAGCATCCCTATGGTCATCTAGCATCCCTATGGTCATCTAGCATCCCTATGGTCACCTAGCATCCCTATGGTCACCTAGCATCCCTATGGTCATCTAGCATCCCTATGGTCACCTAGCATCCCTATGGTCACCTAGCATCCCTATGGTCATCTAGCATCCCTATGGTCACCTAGCATCCCTATGGTCACCTAGCATCCCTATGGCTCATTAAGGTCCTCGCTTCCCATCTGTCTTCCTTGTCTCTGGTTTTCACATTTCAAACACAGTGTTTCTATCCAATCCTGTAAGTATTTTGTATGTCGTGATCATGTATCCCTTGGGTTTGCGTTCTCTCTCTCCCCCAAGGTCGGTAGATTGAATCTTTTCTCTCCTCTCATAGTGCATACTTCATGATCAGGATGACATACTTCATGACCAGGATGACATACTTCATGACCAGGATGACATACTTCATGATCAGGATGACATACTTCATGATCAGGATGACATACTTCATGATCAGGATGACATACTTCATGATCAGGATGACATACTTCATGACCAGGATGACATACTTCATGACCAGGATGACATACTTCATGACCAGGATGACATACTTCATGACCAGGATGACATACTTCATGACCAGGATGACATACTTCATGACCAGGATGACATACTTCATGATCAGGATGACATACTTCATGACCAGGATGACATACTTCATGACCAGGATGACATACTTCATGACCAGGATGACATACTTCATGACCAGGATGACATACTTCATGACCAGGATGACATACTTCATGACCAGGATGACATACTTCATGACCAGGATGACATACTTCATGACCAGGATGACATACTTCATGACCAGGATGACATACTTCATGACCAGGATGACATACTTCATGACCAGGATGACATACTTCATGACCAGGATGACATACTTCATGACCAGGATGACATACTTCATGACCAGGATGACATACTTCATGACCAGGATGACATACTTCATGACCAGGATGACATACTTCATGACCAGGATGACATACTTCATGATCAGGATGACATACTTCATGATCAGGATGACATACTTCATGACCAGGATGACATACTTCATGATCAGGATGACATACTTCATGACCAGGATGACATACTTCATGACCAGGATGACATACTTCATGATCAGGATGACATACTTCATGATCAGGATGACATACTTCATGATCAGGATGACATACTTCATGACCAGGATGACATACTTCATGACCAGGATGACATACTTCATGACCAGGATGACATACTTCATGACCAGGATGACATACTTCATGATCAGGATGACATACTTCATGACCAGGATGACATACTTCATGACCAGGATGACATACTTCATGACCAGGATGACATACTTCATGACCAGGATGACATACTTCATGACCAGGATGACATACTTCATGACCAGGATGACATACTTCATGACCAGGATGACATACTTCATGACCAGGATGACATACTTCATGACCAGGATGACATACTTCATGACCAGGATGACATACTTCATGACCAGGATGACATACTTTATGGCTGACCTGAAATACGTCCTATATAAGCTTCTAAACATCCTTTCAAGATCCCCTAATGTTATCCTTTGGTTCGCCAGTCTGGTATACATTGTTTAATTTAAGCTGTTGATGTGCACCCCCAGCACATCAACAACAGTGACGTTCAAGGTCTTCCTTTATCATCGACAGCAGTATCATCTCTACTCCCAACTTTAGCCTCCTCCTGCGGTTATTCCTACCTTTATCTCATCTGCATCACCTTGCATTTATATCGCTAAACAAGAGTAACCACTTGTTTCTCCCTTTGATAAATCTTGGACGGGTTTCGAGAATCTTCCTACGCCCGCAGCCCGGCCCTGGGCCAGTCTTATCTGGTCAACCCGGTAAAGGCTGGCACTTATTACACAGACAGTTGTGTGTAACTGTCCTCGTCTTTTCTACGAATTGCCGGCATCACTACAACATTTATAACTAACTTTTGTCCTGGCTTCACATTTATGCTCCAGATAAATGGTTCAGAGAACCGACTAGTTGATAAATTAGACATATGTGCAACACTTGCGTATCTTTATTATGGAAAAGTTTCGGCACACAGTGGCTTATCAGTCCAATACAGATAAGAATGGTGAAAATCAGGATGAGTTTGAGGTAATCAGTCCCTCGGGCTGGAATCGATTTAATCAGTCCGTCAATCTTGATAAGATTTCTGCCACCAGCCTGGTAGTCAACCTCTGATCAGCTCTGTGATTAATAAGGTAAGGCTGCACGCTGCCACGCTCTACTCTTAACACTTTATTAAATACACTTGTGTGTATGTATGTGTGTGTGTACCGGGGGAGGGGGTGAGGTTGGAGCGGGTGCACCAGACATACAACACAGCGGGAGTTAATAAAGATAAAACTGAAGCGGAAAGGGAAGAGGGGAAGGAAGGAGAGGGGGTTTAGGGAAGGAGGAAGGGATGAAGAGGAGGGAAGAAGAGAAGGAAGGGAAGGAGGGAGGGAGATAGGTGGGAGGGGAAGAGAGGAGAGGTGGTGTATACAAAATGTACAAGGTACAGGCACAAGAGGGTGTCTCCCCTGCACACTGACGTCGCCATGTTCTCTCTCTCCCTCCCAACACACACCCAACCTACTATATCTGTAGAGAAATATCTATATAAATATCTACACCTATATCTTCCTCTTTCTCTTCCTTTTGCCCTTCCCCCCCCCTGCCCCTCCTTCCTCCCTGTTCTCTCTCTCTCTCTCTCTCTCTCTCTCTCTCTCTCTCTCTCTCTCTCTCTCTCTCTCTTTCAGACACACACAAGAATTGGTATCTCACATTATTATGAAGGTTACAAATTGTGTAAACAAGGAGTTGTGTTGCTTTATTGTTATCACAATTTGTTACATTGGCAAAATTACGAAACATCAGCTGGCAGTAAGAGGAGTGAATCAACATGAATTAAACTCCAGCCTCACACCAAAGTGGGGTCAGGTAGTGTGTAAAAAGTGATTTAAGTCAACGGGACAGTTCAGTCAGGATCGATGCACTTGTTACCATTACTTCACTTTCTTCACACTCTTAGTGGTGCAAGGAAAACCTGCGACTAGTCTGACCAAGACCACAACACACACACAGCTACACATGAAACCTTTTACCATTGATGAGTTCCGAAGTTTTTCTACTAGGTTTCTACCAGGTTTTCAACCAGGCTTTTGCTGCTGGTGGCCCGCTGCCCAACATCCATCACGGCCTGGTTGATCTGGCACCTGATGGCTGAACACACAAAGGTCTGCCACACTTTCCGATACAACTAAATGACCTACCAGAGGAAATGCAATTCTATTTTTCACTGTTTGTTGACAGAAAGTTAGATAAAATGAAAGCAATCGAGGAAAGTGAGGGGCTCAAGAAAGAAGAATCTTACCAGCTGTTACGGGACTTCAACTCTGACAAGTGCAACAAAAAATGAGAACAGAGGATTTAGAAAGACGACAAAAACAGAGTCAAGTCTGGATGGTGAGAAACTACAAACATGGTAGAGCAAAAATGATGGACGAGTCAGCATGGTATCAGTCACATGAACGTAAGTACACCTGTGGCTGGGTAACCTGGGTGGGGTCAGTAGAACTGGTAAATCTAAGAACTGCTTTAGCAACCATACCAAGGAATAATTTAGGGTTCCATATACGACATGAAATATACGAGATCTATCGTAGATTAAGCAGCGCCAGTTCATACTCCATCAAACAAGAATGCCGTAGAGAGCCTTCTACTTTTCTATTCTTGACTCATATACAGAGATACTAAACAACAGGCGCTAATCTTGACAGAAGCAGATAGTTCTTCTGATAGCCTTCCCTGAGGAGGAAGATGAGTGGTAGTGATAAGGAGAGTAGTCCAGTCACACGTGAACCTTTACTGCTACCCGTAGGTCGATTGCTAGCGCACTCAGCTCACACACTGAGGTCCTTGGTTCGATCCCCGGTGCGGGTAGAAACATTAGGAAGTGTTTCCTTAAGACACCTGCTGTCCATGTTCACCTAGCAGTGAAACAGGTACCTGGGTGTTAATCGACTGGTGTGTGTCGTATCCCGGGGACAAAACTGACCTAATTTGCCTGAAATGCTCTGCTTAACAAGCAGAGCTATGGTCTGTTGACCTTGTACATATAGAAATAAAGGTTATTATTATTATTATTATTATTATTATTATTATTATTATTATTATTATACCATATATAAGACCTGAGGCTCCACAAGAAGACCAAAGGAACTCAGAGTAACCCAAGAGGAGAGTACCAGGGAGACATGACAATGACTTACAAAATACTAAGATTAGATAGAGAAAGATTACTTTAGATGGGTGGAGGAATTAAGGAGGAACAGCAGGCAACATCCCGTCAACACAGTAGGCAACACTGTCAATACAGCAGGCAACACTGTCAACACAACAATCAACACCGTCAACACAACACAATCAACACCAACACAATAATCAACATAAACACAACACCCCATCAACACAATCAACATCAACACTGTCAACACAACACCGTCAACACAACAATCAACATCAACATAATCAAAACATCAACACAAGCAACACCGTCAACACAATCAACATCACAATAATCAACACCGTCAACACAACAATCAACATCAACACAACACAATCGACACCGTCAACACAATCAACATCGTCAAAAAAACAATCAATACCGTCAACACAACAATCAGCATCAACACAATAAACATCATTAACACAACTAACACCCCGTCAACACAACAATCAGCGTCAACACAACAATAAACATCAACACAATCAACATCGTCAACACAACTAACACCCCGTCAACGCAACAATCAGCGTCAACACAACAATCAGCATCAACACAACTAACACCCCGTCAACGCAACAATCAACATCAACAAAACTAACACCCCGTCAACGCAACAATCAGCGTCAACACAACAATCAGCATCAACACAATACCCCGCCAACACAACAATCAGCATCAACACAATACCCCGCCAACACAACAATCAACATCAACACAACTAACACCCCGTCAACACAACAATCAGCGTCAACACAACTAATACCCCGTCAACACAACAATCAGCGTCAACACAACTAATACCCCATCAACACAACAATCAGCATCAACACAATACCCCATCAACACAACAATCAACATCAACACAACTAACACCCCGTCAACACAACAATCAGCATCAACACAATACCCCGTCAACACAACAATCAACATCAACACAACTAACACCCCGCCAACACAACTAATACCCCGTCAACACAACAATCAGCGTCAACACAACTAATACCCCGTCAACACAACAATCAGCATCAACACAATACCCCGTCAACACAACAATCAACATCAACACAACTAACACCCCGTCAACACAACAATCAGCATCAACACAATACCCCGTCAACACAACAATAAACATCAACACAATCAACATCAACACAACAATCAACATCGTCAACACAACTAATACCCCGTCAACACAACAATCAACATCAACACAACACCCCGTCAACGCAACAATCAGCGTCAACACAACAACACAACACCCCGTCAACACAACAATCAGCGTCAACACAACAATAAACATCAACACAATCAACATCGTCAACACAACAATCAACATCGTAAACACAACAATCAACATCGTCAACACAACTAATACCCCGTCAACACAACAATCAACATCAACACAACACCCCGTCAACGCAACAATCAGCGTCAACACAATTAACACAACACCCCGTCAACACAACAATCAGCGTCAACACAACAATAAACAACACAATCAACATCGTCAACACAACAATCAACATCAACAACAATCAACATCGTCAACACAACTAATACCCCGTCAACACAACAATCAACATCAACACAACTAACACCCCGTCAACACAACAATCAACATCGTCAACACAACACCCCGTCAACACAACAATCAACATCAACACAACACCCCGTCAACACAACAATCAACATCGTCAACACAACACCCCGTCAACACAACAATCAGCATCAACACAACTAATACCCCGTCAACACAACAATCAGCATCAACACAACTAATACCCCGTCAACACAACAATCAACATCAACACAACACCCCGTCAACGCAACAATCAGCGTCAACACAACAATCAACAACACAACACCCCGTCAACACAATCAGCGTCAACAAAACAATAAACATCAACACAATCAACATCGTCAACACAACACCCCGTCAACACAACAATCAACATCGTCAACACAACACCCCGTCAACACAACAATCAACATCAACACAACACCCCGTCAACACAACAATCAACATCAACACAACACCCCGTCAACACAACAATCAACATCGTCAACACAACACCCCGTCAACACAACAATCAACATCTCCCACTTTTTCCTCGGTGTTAGCCAACACCAGCTCCCTGTTATTCCCCAATAACAGCTACACGCACGACCTAAACAGTTCACCCCCATCCCCTTTAACGGTAGTAAACGGGAGCCACAGCAAAGGGGGGGGGGGGGAGAACACACTTCATCATAGCCCATACTAATAACAGAATCGTAATGGAAGGACACGGGATTCATTATTGGCGAGGACACGGCTACACTTGACACGTATAAATTGTAGAGCCGGGGACACGGGCAACCCCATCAGTTGCAAATATAACTGTGTCATAATGTGACGGGGCGGCGTCATAATTCTGGACATCATCAATACAGGTACTCCAAAGTGGCCTTGATGCTGCTGAAGGTCTCTTGACTCGAGGGATTTGGAGCTATCCCAACACTTGGATCAAACCTGATTACACCTCATTCCCCAGGTAGAGTTTACACTCCATGTAGGGGAGAGAGAGAGAGAGAGAGAGAGAGAGAGAGAGAGAGAGAGAGAGAGAGAGAGAGAGAGAGAGAGAGAGAGAGAGAGAGAGAGCGAGAGAGAGAGAGAGAAAAAAATCACTACACAGCAATAACCTAACCTATTACCTACATATTATACATTATAATCGTTGTTGCTATTATTTATTACAGCAGACAGAGTAAACATCAGTGTTGACGGCAGACGGCAGAGTAAACATCAGTGCTGACGGCAGAGTAAACATCAGTGCTGACGGCAGAGTAAACATCAGTGTTGACGGCAGAGTAAACATCAGTGCTGACGGCAGAGTAAACATCAGTGCTGACGGCAGAGTAAACATCAGTGCTGACGGCAGAGTAAACATCAGTGCTGACGGCAGAGTAAACATCAGTGCTGACGGCAGACGGCAGAGTAAACATCAATGCTGACGGCAGAGTAAACATCAGTGCTGACGGCAGAGTAAACATCAGTGCTGACGGCAGAGTAAACATCAGTGCTGACGGCAGAGTAAACATCAATGCTGACGGCAGAGTAAACATCAATGCTGACGGCAGAGTAAACATCAGTGCTGACGGCAGAGTAAACATCAATGCTGACGGCAGAGTAAACATCAGTGCTGACGGCAGAGTAAACATCAATGCTGACGGCAGAGTAAACATCAGTGCTGACGGCAGAGTAAACATCAGTGCTGACGGCAGAGTAAACATCAGTGCTGACGGCAGAGTAAACATCAGTGCTGACGGCAGAGTAAACATCAGTGCTGACGGCAGAGTAAACATCAGTGCTGACGGCAGAGTAAACATCAGTGCTGACGGCAGAGTAAACATCAGTGCTGACGGCAGACGGCAGAGTAAACATCAATGCTGACGGCAGAGTAAACATCAGTGCTGACGGCAGAGTAAACATCAGTGCTGACGGCAGAGTAAACATCAGTGCTGACGGCAGAGTAAACATCAGTGCTGACGGCAGAGTAAACATCAGTGCTGACGGCAGAGTAAACATCAGTGCTGACGGCAGAGTAAACATCAGTGTTGAGGGCAGAGTAAACATCAGTGCTGACGGCAGAGTAAACATCAGTGCTGACGGCAGAGTAAACATCAGTGCTGACGGCAGAGTAAACATCAGTGCTGACGGCAGAGTAAACATCAGTGCTGACGGCAGAGTAAACATCAGTGCTGACGGCAGACGGCAGAGTAAACATCAATGCTGACGGCAGAGTAAACATCAGTGCTGACGGCAGACGGCAGAGTAAACATCAGTGCTGACGGCAGAGTAAACATCAGTGTTGACGGCAGAGTAAACATCAGTGCTGACGGCAGAGTAAACATCAGTGCTGACGGCAGAGTAAACATCAGTGTTGACGGCAGAGTAAACATCAGTGCTGACGGCAGAGTAAACATCAATGCTGACGGCAGAGTAAACATCAGTGCTGACGGCAGAGTAAACATCAGTGTTGACGGCAGAGTAAACATCAGTGTTGACGGCAGAGTAAACATCAGTGTTGACGGCAGAGTAAACATCAGTGTTGACGGCAGAGTAAACATCAGTGTTGACGGCAGAGTAAACATCAGTGCTGACGGCAGAGTAAACAGTGCTGACGGCAGAGTAAACATCAGTGCTGACGGCAGAGTAAACATCAGTGTTGACGGCAGAGTAAACATCAGTGTTGACGGCAGAGTAAACATCAGTGTTGACGGCAGAGTAAACATCAGTGTTGACGGCAGAGTAAACATCAGTGTTGACGGCAGAGTAAACATCAGTGCTGACGGCAGAGTAAACATCAGTGTTGACGGCAGAGTAAACATCAGTGCTGACGGCAGAGTAAACATCAGTGTTGACGGCAGAGTAAACATCAGTGTTGACGGCAGAGTAAACATCAGTGTTGACGGCAGAGTAAACATCAGTGCTGACGGCAGAGTAAACATCAGTGTTGACGGCAGAGTAAACATCAGTGTTGACGGCAGAGTAAACATCAGTGTTGACGGCAGAGTAAACATCAGTGCTGACGGCAGAGTAAACATCAGTGTTGACGGCAGAGTAAACATCAGTGTTGACGGCAGAGTAAACATCAGTGTTGACGGCAGAGTAAACATCAGTGCTGACGGCAGAGTAAACAGTGCTGACGGCAGAGTAAACATCAGTGCTGACGGCAGAGTAAACATCAGTGTTGACGGCAGAGTAAACATCAGTGCTGACGGCAGAGTAAACATCAGTGCTGACGGCAGAGTAAACATCAGTGTTGACGGCAGAGTAAACATCAGTGTTGACGGCAGAGTAAACATCAGTGCTGACGGCAGAGTAAACATCAGTGTTGACGGCAGAGTAAACATCAGTGCTGACGGCAGAGTAAACATCAGTGTTGACGGCAGAGTAAACATCAGTGCTGACGGCAGAGTAAACATCAGTGCTGACGGCAGAGTAAACATCAGTGCTGACGGCAGAGTAAACATCAGTGCTGACGGCAGAGTAAACATCAGTGCTGACGGCAGAGTAAACATCAGTGCTGACGGCAGAGTAAACATCAGTGTTGACGGCAGAGTAAACATCAGTGTTGACGGCAGAGTAAACATCAGTGTTGACGGCAGAGTAAACATCAGTGTTGACGGCAGAGTAAACATCAGTGCTGACGGCAGAGTAAACATCAGTGCTGACGGCAGAGTAAACATCAGTGCTGACGGCAGAGTAAACATCAGTGTTGACGGCAGAGTAAACATCAGTGTTGACGGCAGAGTAAACATCAGTGCTGACGGCAGAGTAAACATCAGTGCTGACGGCAGAGTAAACATCAGTGCTGACGGCAGAGTAAACATCAGTGCTGACGGCAGAGTAAACATCAGTGCTGACGGCAGAGTAAACAGTGCTGACGGCAGAGTAAACATCAGTGCTGACGGCAGAGTAAACATCAGTGTTGACGGCAGAGTAAACATCAGTGCTGACGGCAGAGTAAACATCAGTGCTGACGGCAGAGTAAACATCAGTGTTGACGGCAGAGTAAACATCAGTGTTGACGGCAGAGTAAACATCAGTGCTGACGGCAGAGTAAACATCAGTGTTGACGGCAGAGTAAACATCAGTGTTGACGGCAGAGTAAACATCAGTGCTGACGGCAGAGTAAACATCAGTGTTGACGGCAGAGTAAACATCAGTGCTGACGGCAGAGTAAACATCAGTGTTGACGGCAGAGTAAACATCAGTGTTGACGGCAGAGTAAACATCAGTGTTGACGGCAGAGTAAACATCAGTGCTGACGGCAGAGTAAACATCAGTGTTGACGGCAGAGTAAACATCAGTGTTGACGGCAGAGTAAACATCAGTGCTGACGGCAGAGTAAACAGTGCTGACGGCAGAGTAAACATCAGTGCTGACGGCAGAGTAAACATCAGTGCTGACGGCAGAGTAAACATCAGTGCTGACGGCAGAGTAAACATCAGTGTTGACGGCAGAGTAAACATCAGTGTTGACGGCAGAGTAAACATCAGTGTTGACGGCAGAGTAAACATCAGTGCTGACGGCAGAGTAAACATCAGTGCTGACGGTAAAAATCAGTGCTGACGGCAGAGTAAACATCAGTGTTGACGGCAGAGTAAACATCAGTGTTGACGGCAGAGTAAACATCAGTGTTGACGGCAGAGTAAACATCAGTGTTGACGGCAGAGTAAACATCAGTGTTGACGGCAGAGTAAACATCAGTGCTGACGGCAGAGTAAACATCAGTGTTGACGGCAGAGTAAACATCAGTGTTGACGGCAGAGTAAACATCAGTGTTGACGGCAGAGTAAACATCAGTGTTGACGGCAGAGTAAACATCAGTGTTGACGGCAGAGTAAACATCAGTGTTGACGGCAGAGTAAACATCAGTGTTGACGGCAGAGTAAACATCAGTGTTGACGGCAGAGTAAACTTCAGCGCTGACGGCAGAGTAAACATCACTGCTGACGGTAAACATCAGTGTTGACGGAAGAGTAAACATCAGTGCTGACGGCAGAGTAAACATCAGTGCTGACAGCAGAGTAAACATCAGTGTTGACGGCAGAGTAAACATCAGTGTTGACGGCAGAGTAAACATCAGTGTTGACGGCAGAGTAAACATCAGTGTTGACGGCAGAGTAAACATCAGTGCTGACGGCAGAGTAAACATCAGTGCTGACGGCAGAGTAAACATCAGTGCTGACGGTAAAAATCAGTGCTGACGGCAGAGTAAACATCAGTGCTGACGGCAGAGTAAACATTAGTGCTTACGGCAGAGTAAACATCAGTGCTGACGGTAAACATCAGTGCTGGCGGCAGAGTAAACATCAGTGCTGACGGCAGAGTAAACATCAGTGCTGACGGTAAACATCAGTGCTGACGGCAGAGTAAGCATCAGTGCAGGCGGTAAACATCACTGCTGACGGTAAACATCAGTGCTGACGGCAGAGTAAACATCAGTGCAGACGGTAAACATCAGTGCTGACGGCAGAGTAAACATCAGTGTTGACGGCGGAGTAAACATCAGTGCTGACGGCAGAGTAAGCATCAGTGCAGACGGTAAACATCACTGCTGACGGTAAACATCAGTGCTGACGGCAGAGTAAACAGTGCTGACGGCAGATTAAAAACAGTGTTGACGGCAGAGTAAACATCAGTGCAGACGGTAAACATCAGTGTTGACGGCAGAGTAAACATCAGTGCAGACGGTAAACATCAGTGCTGACGGCAGAGTAGACGTCAGTGTTGACGGTAAACATCAGTGCTAACGGCAGCGTAAACATCAGTGCTGACGGCAGAGTAAACATCAGTGCTGACGGTAATCAGTGTTGACGGCAGAGTAAACATCAGTGCTGACGGTAATCAGTGTTGACGGCAGAGTAAACATCAGTGCAGACGGTAAACATCAGTGCTGACGGCAGAATAAACATCAGCGCTGACGGCAGAGTAAACATCAGTGCTGACGGCAGAGTAAACATCAGCGCTGACGGCAGAGTAAACATCAGTGCAGACGGTAAACATCAGTGCTGACGGCAGAGTAAACATCAGTGTTGACGGCAGAGTAAACATCAGTGCTGACGGCAGAGTAAACATCAGTGCTGACGGCAGAGTAAATATCAGTGCTGACGGCAGAGTAAACATCAGTGCTGACGGCAGAGTAAACATCAGTGTTGACGGCAGAGTAAACATCAGTGCTGACGGCAGAGTAAACATCAGTGTTGACGGCAGAGTAAACATCAGTGTTGACGGCAGAGTAAACATCAGTGTTGACGGCAGAGTAAACATCAGTGTTGACGGCAGAGTAAACATCAGTGTTGACGGCAGAGTAAACATCAGTGTTGACGGCAGAGTAAACATCAGTGTTGACGGCAGAGTAAACATCAGTGTTGACGGCAGAGTAAACATCAGTGTTGACGGCAGAGTAAACATCAGTGTTGACGGCAGAGTAAACATCAGTGTTGACGGCAGAGTAAACATCAGTGCTGACGGCAGAGTAAACATCAGTGTTGACGGCAGAGTAAACATCAGTGCTGACGGCAGAGTAAACATCAGTGTTGACGGCAGAGTAAACATCAGTGTTGACGGCAGAGTAAACATCAGTGCTGACGGCAGAGTAAACATCAGTGTTGACGGCAGAGTAAACATCAGTGCTGACGGCAGAGTAAACATCAGTGCTGACGGCAGAGTAAACATCAGTGCTGACGGCAGAGTAAACATCAGTGTTGACGGCAGAGTAAACATCACTGCTGACGGCAGAGTAAACATCAGTGTTGACGGCAGAGTAAACATCAGTGCTGACGGCAGAGTAAACATCAGTGCTGACGGCAGAGTAAACATCACTGCTGACGGCAGAGTAAACATCAGTGTTGACGGCAGAGTAAACATCAGTGCTGACGGCAGAGTAAACATCACTGCTGACGGCAGAGTAAACATCAGTGTTGACGGCAGAGTAAACATCAGTGTTGACGGCAGAGTAAACATCAGTGCTGACGGCAGAGTAAACATCAGTGTTGACGGCAGAGTAAACATCACTGCTGACGGCAGAGTAAACATCAGTGTTGACGGCAGAGTAAATATCACTGCTGACGGCAGAGTAAACATCAGTGTTGACGGCAGAGTAAACATCAGTGCTGACGGCAGAGTAAATATCAGTGCTGACGGCAGAGTAAACATCAGTGTTGACGGCAGAGTAAACATCAGTGTTGACGGCAGAGTAAATATCACTGCTGACGGCAGAGTAAACATCAGTGTTGACGGCAGAGTAAATATCAGTGCTGACGGCAGAGTAAACATCAGTGTTGACGGCAGAGTAAACATCAGTGTTGACGGCAGAGTAAATATCACTGCTGACGGCAGAGTAAATATCACTGCTGACGGCAGAGTAAACATCAGTGTTGACGGCAGAGTAAACATCAGTGTTGACGGCAGAGTAAACATCAGTGCTGACGGCAGAGTAAACATCAGTGTTGACGGCAGAGTAAATATCACTGCTGACGGCAGAGTAAACATCAGTGTTGACGGCAGAGTAAACATCAGTGCTGACGGCAGAGTAAATATCAGTGCTGACGGCAGAGTAAACATCAGTGCTGACGGCAGAGTAAACATCAGTGTTGACGGCAGAGTAAACATCAGTGTTGACGGCAGAGTAAACATCAGTGCTGACGGCAGAGTAAATATCAGTGCTGACGGCAGAGTAAACATCAGTGTTGACGGCAGAGTAAACATCAGTGTTGACGGCAGAGTAAACATCAGTGTTGACGGCAGAGTAAACATCAGTGTTGACGGCAGAGTAAACATCAGTGCTGACGGCAGAGTAAACATCAGTGCTGACGGCAGAGTAAACATCAGTGCTGACGGCAGAGTAAACATCAGTGTTGACGGCAGAGTAAACATCAGTGTTGACGGCAGAGTAAACATCAGTGTTGACGGCAGAGTAAACATCAGTGCTGACGGCAGAGTAAACATCAGTGCTGACGGCAGAGTAAACATCAGTGTTGACGGCAGAGTAAACATCAGTGTTGACGGCAGAGTAAACATCAGTGTTGACGGCAGAGTAAACATCAGTGCTGACGGCAGAGTAAACATCAGTGTTGACGGCAGAGTAAACATCAGTGCTGACGGCAGAGTAAACATCAGTGTTGACGGCAGAGTAAACATCAGTGCTGACGGCAGAGTAAACATCAGTGTTGACGGCAGAGTAAACATCAGTGTTGACGGCAGAGTAAACATCAGTGCTGACGGCAGAGTAAACATCACTGCTGACGGCAGAGTAAACATCAGTGCTGACGGCAGAGTAAACATCAGTGCTGACGGCAGAGTAAACATCAGTGTTGACGGCAGAGTAAACGTATGAGTGTTTAGTAGAGCTGGAAAATGAACGTGAAGCTGCGACAAGAGAACAATTAATCAAAGGTTATATGATGAGCACCACTTGGCCAGTCTCACACATTACCAGGCCAGGAAAGGGATCAATCAACCTTTCCCTACTATGGATCAAAACCTGATTTCCTCCCATCACCAAGGCGTTGTATGGCCTCTACTTGTGTAACGCTTCCCCGTGAATATTCTACTTCTCCGTGAATGACCAAGTGTGTCAGGGGTATTAAATACCCAGGTATCACACCACTGCTGGCACTTGTAAGTGCTGGAGGGATAAGTGCCAGGAAGTACAGCTGTGGCTGTGAGTAGTAACACCTGGCTCACTAGTTTTACTTGTGATTTCCCTGTCACTACTTTCCGGTTTTCCTCCTCTCGCGGCCCGGTCTCTCTTTTGAATGCGTAGCTGACCAGACTGTTGCTGTTGGCGGCTCACTAACCCACATATCCATCACAGCCTAGTTGATCTGGCACTAGGAGGAGGTAGTGATCCAGTTTCCTCGGGATCACTACCAACAGCAATATTTCTGATACCTGCTGGTAGCAGGTTGAATAGTCAGGCACCACGGATGTAGACATATTGTTCTCTCACTGCGCCCATGTTTCTCACTGGGTCTATTTTACAGTACGTCTTATAGCTCTCCCTATAGCAAGTAAGTAGTGTGCAGATTACGGACTAGACTCTCCATGTGTACATTATCGTGTATCTCTCGCTTTCTGTCCACATTACATTTCCGGTTCTTTGAAGTATTCACATTAGTTTAAATGATTCACTAGGTTTATGTTGGCAGTAAATGCTCTCTGTATGTTTACAGCTCTGCTTTGCATGGAGTCGTCAACACGGAACAGTACTCCAAGCGAGAGAGCACAAGTGAATTTGAATAGTGTCACCACTGCAAAATTTACCGTGTTATAAAAGTTCTTATTATTCACAGTCTTCTTCCTGGCTTCTCCACTGTTTGCTTAATTTTGTTCTTTTGTCAGCTGACATTATTATACCTAGGCTTTCTAAATGCTCTTTTTTGTTCTAGTACAGCACAGGGAAACACTCACGACCTCACAAGAGGAGAGATGGTAGACTGAGGTCACAGTAGGCAGTGCAAGCTAGTGTAACACTATTATTCTCAGTGATGGAGAGAAAACTACCACAACCTCAGAGGTCGCCGCCTCCTTCACGTCCTAGAGACCAACGCCGCCTCCTTCACGTCCTAGAGACCACTGCTGCCGCCTCCTTCACGTCCTAGAGACCACTGCTGCCTCCTTCACGTCCTAGAGACCACTGCCACCGCCTCCTTCACGTCCTAGAGACCACTGCTGCCGCCTCCTTCACGTCCTAGAGACCACTGCTGCCGCCTCCTTCACGTCCTAGAGACCACTGCTGCCGCCTCCTTCACGTCCTAGAGACCACTGCTGCCGCCTCCTTCACGTCCTAGAGACCACTGCTGCCGCCTCCTTCACGTCCTAGAGACCACTGCTGCCGCCTCCTTCACGTCCTAGAGACCACTGCCGCCGCCTCCTTCACGTCCTAGAGACCTCAGCCGCCGCCGCCTTCACGTCCTAGAGACCACTGCCACCGCCTCCTTCACGTCCTAGAGACCTCAGCCGCCGCCGCCTTCACGTCCTAGAGATCACTGCTGCCGCCTCCTTCACGTCCTAGAGACCTCAGCCGCCGCCGCCTTCATGTCCTAGAGACCACTGCTGCCGCCTCCTTCACGTCCTAGAGACCACCGCCGCCGCCTCCTTCACGTCCTAGAGACCACCGCCGCCGCCTCCTTCACGTCCTAGAGACCTCAGTCGCCGCCTCCTTCACGTCCTAGAGACCACTGCTGCCACCTCCTTCACGTCCTAGAGACCACTGCTGCCGCCTCCTTCACGTCCTAGAGACCACTGCTGCCACCTCCTTCACGTCCTAGAGACCACTGCTGCCGCCTCCTTCACGTCCTAGAGACCACTGCTGCCATCTCCTTCACGTCCTAGAGACCACTGCTGCCACCTCCTAGAGAACATTGCCGCCGCCTCCTTCACGTCCTAGAGACCACCACCGCCGCCTCTTTCACGTCCTAGAGACTACCACCGCCGCTTCCTTCACGTCCTAGAGACCACCACCGCCGCTTCCTTCACGTCCTAGATACCACCACCGCCGCTTCCTTCACGTCCTAGAGACCACCGCCGCCGCTTCCTTCACTTCCTAGAGACCACCACCGCCGCTTCCTTCACGTCCAAGAGACCACCGCCGCTTCCTTCACGTCCTAGAGACCACCACCGCCGCTTCCTTCATGTCCTAGAGACCACCACCGCCGCTTCCTTCACGTCCTAGAGACCACCACCGCCGCTTCCTTCACGTCCTAAAGACCACCACCGCCGCTTCCTTCACGTCCTAAAGACCACCACCGCCGCTTCCTTCACGTCCTAGAGACCACCGCCGCCGCCTCCTTCGTGTCCAAGAGGCCGCCGCCGCCTTCTGATCCTGATCCTCCTCCTGATCCTCCTCCAGACAACAGTGATGGACGAAGATCTGCCAAGTTTAATTGAGTTGGACAAGTGGGTAGCCTGGAGGCTGCTTCAGCTGCTGTTGCTGCTGCTGCTGTTGCTGCTGCTGCTGCTGCTGCTGTTGCTGCTGCTGCTGCTGCTGCTGCTGCCGCCGCCTGCCTCGTCTCCTGCACAAGTTGAACAAGTAGCATGGAGGCTGCTGCTGCTGCTTCAGATGTTGCTGTTGTTGCTCCTGTTGCCGCTGCTGCCGCTTGCCGCTCCGCTGCCCGCTGCCCTGCCGCTGCTGCGCCGCTGCTGCGCGCTGCGCGCTGCTGCTGCCGCCTTGCCGCCGCTGCTGCCGCCTGCTGCCGCTTGCTGCCGGCCGCCGCTGCGCCGCCGCTGTTGCTGCGTGCCGCCGCGTTGCGCGCTGCGTGCGCGCGCCGTGCTGCCGCCGTTGCGCCGCTGCGTTGCCGCGCGTTGCTGCCGTCTGCCGCCGTTGCTGCCGCTGCGCCGCCGCCTGCTGCCGCTGCTCGCTGCCGCGTTGCTGCCGCGCCGTTGCCGCCGCTGCCGCCGCGCTGCGCTGCCGCTGCTGCCGCTGTTGCTGCCGCTGCGTTGCTGCGTGTGCTGTTGCCGCTGCGTTGTTGCTGCTGCCGTTGCCTGCCGCTGCCGTGCCGCTGCTTGTTGCTGCTGCTGTTGCCGCCGCTTGTTGCCGCGCTGTTGCTGCGTTGCTGCCGCCGTTGTTGCCTTGTTGCCCTGTGTGTGTGACTTGTCTTACCACTGTGTGTGTGACTTGGCTTACCACTGTGTGTGTGACTTGGCTTACCACTGTGTGTGTTACTTGGCTTACCACTGTGTGTGTGGCTTGGCTTACCACTGTGTGTGTGACTTGGCTTACCACTGTGTGTGTGACTTGGCTTACCACTGTGTGTGGGGCTTGGCTTACCACTGTGTGTGTGACTTGGCTTACCACTGTGTGTGTGACTTGGCTTACCACTGTGTGTGTGACTTGGCTTACCACTGTGTGTGTGGCTTGGCTTACCACTGTGTGTGTGACTTGGCTTACCACTGTGTGTGTGACTTGGCTTACCACTGTGTGTGTGACTTGGCTTACCACTGTGTGTGTGACTTGGCTTACCACTGTATGTGTGACTTGGCTTACCACTGTGTGTGGGGCTTGGCTTACCACTGTGTGTGTGACTTGGCTTACCACTGTGTGTGTGACTTGGCTTACCACTGTGTGTGTGACTTGGCTTACCACTGTGTGTGGGGGCTTGGCTTACCACTGTGTGTGTGGCTTGGCTTACCACTGTGTGTGTGACTTGGCTTACCACTGTGTGTGTGACTTGGCTTACCACTGTGTGTGTGACTTGTCTTACGACTGTGTGTCTGGCTTGACTTACCACTGTGTGTGTGACTTGGCTTACCACTGTGTGTGTGACTTGGCTTACCACTGTGTGTGTGACTTGGCTTACCACTGTGTGTGTGACTTGGCTTACCACTGTGTGTGTGGCTTGGCTTACCACTGTGTGTGTGGCTTGGCTTACCACTGTGTGTGTGGCTTGGCTTACCACTGTGTGTGTTGCTTGGCTTACCACTGTGTGTGTGGCTTGTCTTACCACTGTGTGCGTGGCTTGTCTTACCACTGTGTGCGTGACTTGGCTTACCACTGTGTGTGTGACTTGGCTTACCACTGTGTGTGTGGTTTGTCTTACCAGTGTGTGTGGCTTGGCTTACCACTGTGTGTGTGACTTGGCTTACCACTGTGTGTGTGACTTGGCTTACCACTGTGTGTGTGGCTTGGCTTACCACTGTGTGTGTGACTTGTTTTACCACTGTGTGTGTGACTTGGCTTACCACTGTGTGTGTGGCTTGGCTTACCACTGTGTGCGTGGCTTGGCTTACCACTGTGTGTGTGGCTTGGCTTACCACTGTGTGTGTGACTTGGCTTACCACTGTGTGTGTGACTTGGCTTACCACTGTGTGTGTGGCTTGGCTTACCACTGTGTGTGTGACTTGGTTTACCACTGTGTGTGTGGCTTGGCTTACCACTGTGTGTGTGGCTTGGCTTACCACTGTGTGTGTGGCTTGGCTTACCACTGTGTGTGTGGCTTGGCTTACCACTGTGTGTGTGGCTTGGCTTACCACTGTGTGTGTGGCTTGGCTTACCACTGTGTGTGTGACTTGGCTTACCACTGTGTGTGTGGCTTGGCTTACCACTGTGTGTGACTTGGCTTACCACTGTGTGTGTGGTTTGGCTTACCACTGTGTGTGTGGCTTGGCTTACCACTGTGTGTGTGACTTGGCTTACCACTGTGTGTGTGACTTGGCTTACCACTGTGTGTGTGGCTTGGCTTACCACTGTGTGTGTGGCTTGGGTTACCACTGTGTGTGTGGCTTGGCTTAACACCTTGTGTGTGACTTGGCTTACCACTGTGTGTGTGACTTGGCTTACCACTGTGTGTGTGGCTTGGCTTACCACTGTGTGTGTGGCTTGGCTTAACACCTTGTGTGTGACTTGGCTTACCACTGTGTGTGTGTGGCTTGGCTTACCACTGTGTGTGTGACTTGGCTTACCACTGTGTGTGTGACTTGGCTTACCACTGTGTGTGTGGCTTGGCTTACCACTGTGTGTGTGACTTGGCTTACCACTGTGTGTGGGGCTTGGCTTACCACTGTGTGGCTTGGTTTACCACTGTGTGTGTGACTTGGCTTACCACTGTGTGTGTGACTTGGCTTACCACTGTGTGTGTTGCTTGTCTTACCACTGTGTGTGTGGCTTGGCTTACCACTGTGTGTGTGACTTGGCTTACCACTGTGTGTGTGACTTGGCTTACCACTGTGTGTGTGACTTGGCTTACCACTGTGTGTGTGACTTGGCTTACCACTGTGTGTGGCTTGGCTTACCACTGTGTGTGTGGCTTGGCTTACCACTGTGTGTGTGGCTTGGCTTAACACCTTGTGTGTGACTTGGCTTACCACTGTGTGTGTGTGGCTTGGCTTACCACTGTGTGTGTGACTTGGCTTACCACTGTGTGTGACTTGGCTTACCACTGTGTGTGTGACTTGGCTTACCAATGTGTGTGTGACTTGGCTTACCACTGTGTGTGACTTGGCTTACCACTGTGTGTGACTTGGCTTACCACTGTGTGTGTGGCTTGGCTTACCACTGTGTGTGTGACTTGGCTTACCACTGTGTGTGTGACTTGGCTTACTACTGTGTGTGTGACTTGGCTTACCACTGTGTGTGTGGCTTGGCTTACCACTGTGTGTGTGGCTTGGCTTACCACTGTGTGTGTGACTTGGCTTACCACTGTGTGTATGTGGCTTGGCTTACCACTGTGTGTGTGACTTGGCTTACCACTGTGTGTGTGACTTGGCATACCACAGTGTGACTTGGCTTACCACTGTGTGTGTGACTTGTCTTACCACTGTGTGTGTGACTTGGCTTAACACTGTGTGTGTGGCTTGGCTTACCACTGTGTGTGTGGCTTGGCTTACCACTGTGTGTGTGGCTTGGCTTACAACTGTGTGTGTGGCTTGGCTTTCCACTGTGTGTGAGACTTGGCTTACCACTGTGTGTGTGGCTTGGCTTACCACTGTGTGTGTGACTTGGCTTACCACTGTGTGTGTGACTTGGCTTACTACTGTGTGTGTGACTTGGCTTACCACTGTGTGTGACTTGGCTTACCACTGCGTGTGTGACTTGGCTTACCACTGTGTGTGTGACTTGGCTTACCACTGTGTGTGTGACTTGGCTTACCACTGTGTGTGTGACTTGGCTTACCACTGTGTGTGTGACTTGGCTTACCACTGTGTGTGTGACTTGGCTTACCACTGTGTGTGTGACTTGGCTTACCACTGTGTGTGTGGCTTGGCTTACCACTGTGTGTGTGGCTTGGCTTACCACTGTGTGTGTGACTTGGCTTACCACTGTGTGTGTGACTTGGCTTACCACTGTGTGTGTGACTTGGCCTACCACTGTGTGTGTGGCTTGGCTTACCAATGTGTGTGTGGCTTGGCTTACCACTGTGTGTGTGTGGCTTGTCTTACCACTGTGTGTGTGGCTTGGCTTACCACTGTGTGTGACACTTGTCTTACCACTGTGTGTGTGACTTGGCTTACCACTGTGTGTGTGACTTGGCTTACCACTGTGTGTGGCTTGGCTTACCACTGTGTGTGTGGCTTGGCTTACCACTGTGTGTGTGGCTTGGCTTACCACTGTGTGTGTGACTTGGCTTACCACTGTGTGTGTGACTTGGCTTACCACTGTGTGTGTGACTTGGCTTACCACTGTGTGTGTGACTTGGCTTACCACTGTGTGTGTGACTTGGCTTACCACTGTGTGTGGCTTGGCTTACCACTGTTTGTGTGACTTGGCTTACCACTGTGTGTGTGGCTTGTCTTACCACTGTGTGTGTGACTTGGCTTACCACTGTGTGTGTGGCTTGGCTTACCACTGTGTGTGTGGCTTGGCTTACCACTGTGTGTGTGACTTGACTTACCACTGTGTGTGTGACTTGGCTTACCACTGTGTGTGTGACTTGGCTTACCACTGTGTGTGTGACTTGGCTTACCACTGTGTGTGTGACTTGGCTTACCACTGTGTGTGTGACTTGGCTTACCACTGTGTGTGGTTTGGCTTACCACTGTGTGTGTGGCTTGGCTTACCACTGTGTGTGTGACTTGGCTTTCCACTGTGTGACTTGGCTTACCACTGTGTGTGTGGCTTGGCTTACCACTGTGTGTGTGGCTTGGCTTACCACTGTGTGTGTGACTTGGCTTACCACTGTGTGTGTGACTTGGCTTACCACTGTGTGTGTGACTTGGCTTACCACTGTTTGTGACTTGGGTTACCACTATGTGTGTGGCTTGGCTTACCACTGTGTGTGTGACTTGGCTTACCACTGTGTGTGTGACTTGGCTTACCACTGTGTGTGTGGCTTAGCTTACCACTGTGTGTGTGACTTGGCTTACCACTGTGTGTGACTTGGCTTACCACTGTGTGTGACTTGGCT
>NC_091322.1:23836372-23863872 GCF_038502225.1 Cherax quadricarinatus
ACAATACTCACGCCCTGCACCGCAGCATCACACACACACACACACAATACTAACGCCCTGCACCGCAGCATCACACACACACACACACACACACACGTGAAGCAGTATCGCTGAATAGTGCTCCCAGGATATAGCGTTCTAGTGGCTGTCCTAAGATATTATTAACGGTAATCGTACGTGAGTGAATCAGTGAACATACCTACAAGAGTGCAATAGCTTTCAAGAGTGCGAATAATGTGATAAGATCAAGAATTTTTACAATTTAGATTTGAATGAATTGTGAGTGAGGGAGGGTAGCAGTCAGCTGATGACGCTGCTGGCCGCAGTGTTGACACAAAATATCCAAACAGTTAATTGGGTTAACGGTGTGATCTGAAATATTAACAAATACATATGTTAGTTGGTTATAACAGCAGTGTAGTGATAAGGTCATGAAAGAGTGATTAAGTAAATACTGAAAGTAAGAAAAAATTAGTCAATCCCCAGCTGTTGGTGTTGTGAATGTAGCTAACATCATCAGACTTGTTATGACCATAATACTGTACTAAAGAAAAAAGAGGGAATACCAAGTCTTAAAAGAAAAATAAAATAAAAACTTGAATGCATGATAAAGTTCCTGAAGGAGTTACAAAATTGAAGGAGTTGATAGCAGCCGACCAGCAGGAACCTCCATTGTTGTGCAGACGACATCACTTGCCTATTTGTGGTTAATTTTGGTTAGTGTCTAAAGTCTCAGTGTCTCGCCCTGCTGGTTGTATGCTATACCATCTCTCTCTCCCTATTTCAGTACCAGGAGATAGATAGTGGTTAGTAAATTATCTAAATATCGCCAGGTAAACTCCAGAAGAGTTGTGTAGCCTAGTGAACCCCCCCCCCCCCGTTTTTCTGAGGGACAAGCTAGTAAACAAGTACGCACATACAAACACACGTGTGCACCCGTAATTATTATAATAAACATTAGTATATATTAATAAGGAATTGAGTGAGAAAAAATAATCCTATAATCTTCAAAAAGTAAAGTAGCGTAGTGTGCGGAGATCTGGGCCGGGAGAGTACCGGTGAAACAAGAACAATAACAGTGTTAACGTGACCCCCCCTCTCTTTTTCAAAGAACGACAAGCTAGTAAACACACACACACACACAAACACAAGTGTACACAATTAATATTATATAGTATATATTAATAAGGAATTGATTGTGAAAAAAATTTTATGATCTTCGAAAGAGTAGCATAGCCTAGTGTGCGCACGAACACCCATACACCCCCACACACACCCCCACACACCCCCACACACACCCACACCCCCACCCCCCCCTCACACACACACATTGCCAGACTCACACATACACTCCCCCCCTCCCCCACCGACATCTCACTCCTTCACCTGATCCCTCCCCTCCCTCTTTCACCCTCCCCCTTCCCACCTCTCCCTCCTTCCCCCTCTCCCACTCACCCACTTGCTTCACTCTCCTTCCCACTAATCTCCCACATAGCCACAGTTCCTCCTCTACCTCCCCCCCCACACTGACATACACAATACTAACCTAACATACAGAATTACATAGGTTTCCCACTCTGAGGCAATCAGGATAAAACAAAAATGGGTTGCCAGAGAGCAACAAGAAAAACTAAGGGACAGGAGGAGGAAACTGCAAAGGAAGATTGGGCAGCAGAGCTCACAAAAAGGGAACATGAATGGGAAAAGAAACTAGAAGAACTTAGCATGAGAATGGAAGAGAGGATAGACATGTAAAGCAGGAAGTGGGAGGTGCAAGTCAAAGCAGCAGAGGCCAGGATACAGAGTTTAGAAGACGAACTGAAAAATCTGAAACAGCCTAAAGAACTAAAGAACATTTTGGGATTGACAATAGAGACTGCTACCTCAGTCACAAATAAGGGGACTGTAGGGAAACAAGGAGCAAAACAGCATGTAGAAGCTCAATCAGTGGAGAATGTAGTAAATGAAAGACCTAAGCTATATGTGGAGGCCCTAACAGACCACAGCAGAACCCAGGGAAAGCCGAGAAGGGAAAATGATAGGCCACTGAGCCCAAGTACATTAGCTAGTGAAAGTGAAGAAAGGAAAGCTGCAATGGAGGAAATCAAATTGAATGAGAGGATACACAGGGATATGCAGTGGGAGAATGAAAGGGTGAGGTCAGTCTTTGTGTATGGGCTCCAGGATGTTGAAGGGGAAACATATGAAGCCAGAAAACAAGGGAAAAAAAGCAATTGAAAGCATCATGAAAGCAATAGGAGAAGACGACATGACCCAGCTGGAAAATTTTCGGAGAATAGGGGGGTATGTAAAAAAAAGAACCCGGCCAGTGAAAGTGACCTTCAAGGCAGAATCGACTCGGAACAGGATCCTGCAGGAGAAAGCACGATTAAGGGACATGCCGGCATACAGGAAGGTGTATCTCGACCGCGACAGAACACAAGCAGAAAGGCAGAAACAGAGAGAGATGGTACAAAGGCGAAAGGAGGAAAGAGAGGGGATGGAGAAGACAGACAGGAGATCCCAGACACAGGAAGATCAAATGCAGCCTCCCTCACAACTTCCTATAGAAGCCTCCCAACCAGGTCAACCCCAGTGCAACCAAACACTAAACCAAAACACCCATGCCACATCCAATGCCCCCACCCACTGCATTACAAACTCCACCCCCACAGCAACCACCCATAGTTCCCTATCTAGTCTCCCACTTCCCCAACCCCAATACACCTCTCAGACCACAATCTTAGAAAAGAAGTTGAAGGTGTGGTATACAAATGCAGATGGAATAACAAATAAGTATGAGGAGTGGCACGAAAGAATCAAGGAGACATCCCCAGACATAATAGCACTCACAGAAACAAAACTCACCAGAATAATAACAGATTCAATCTTTCCAACCGGATATCAAATCCTCAGGAAAGACAGAGGGAGGAGAGGGGGAGGAGTTGCACTGCTCATTAAAAACCAGTGGGGGTTTGAGAAAATGGAAGGAATGGATGGCACGGGCGAAAGAGACTACTTAGTAGGAACAATCCAGTCTGAGGGACATAAGGTGATAATTGCAGTAATGTACAACCCACCACAGAACTGCAGGAGGCCAAGAGAAGAATACGATGAGAGCAACAGAGCAATGGTCGACACACTAGCCGAGGTGGCCAGGAGAGCACACATGGGGGGAGCAAAGTTACTAGTTATGGGTGATTTCAATCACAAGGAGATTGACTGGGAAAACCTGGAGCCCCATGGGGGTCCCGAAACATGGAGAGCCAAGATGATGGATGTGGTACTGGAAAACCTCATGCATCAACATGTTAGAGACACTACCAGAGAGAGAGGAGAAGATGAACCAGCAAGACTGGACCTTGTATTCACCTTGAGTAGTTCTGACATCGAGGATATCATGTATGAAAGGTCCCTGGGAGCTAGTGATCATGTGGTTCTGTGCTTCGACTACATAGTTGAGCTCCAAGTGGAGAGAGCAGCAGGAATAGGGTGGGAAAGACCAAACTACAAAAGGGGGAACTACTCAGGCTTGAGGAACTTCCTTCAAGACATTCAGTGGGAGAGGGAACTGACAGGAAAACCAGTACAAGAAATGATGGACTATGTGGCAACAAAATGCAAGGAGGCAGAGGAGAGGTTTGTTTCCAAGGGAAACAGAAATAATGGGAAGAACAGAACGAGTCCTTGGTTCACCCAAAGGTGTAGGGAGGCAAAAACTAGGTGTACTAGAGAATGGAAAAGGTACAGAAGACAGAGAACTCAGGAAAATAAAGAGATTAGCCGAAGAGCCAGAAACGAATATGCACAGATAAGAAGGGAGGCTCAACGGCAATACGAAAATGACATAGCAACGAAAGTCAAGACTGACCCAAAGCCGTTGTACAGCCACATCAGGAGGAAAACAACAGTCAAAGACCAGGTAATCAGACTGAGGAAGGGTGATGGGGAATTCACAAGAAATGACCGGGAGGTATGTCAGGAGCTCAACACAAGATTTAAAGAAGTATTTACAGTGGAAACCAGTAGGACTCCAGGAAATCAGAGCAGGGGGGTGCACCAGCAAGTGCTGGATGAGGTACATATAACCAAGGAGGAGGTGAAGAAGCTGCTATGCGAACTTGACACCTCAAAGGCGGTGGGACCAGACATCTCTCCGTGGGTCCTTAAAGAGGGAGCAGAGACATTGTGTGTACCATTGACAAAGATCTTCAACACATCATTTGAAACTGGGCAACTCCCCGAGGTATGGAAGATGGCAAATGTAGTCCCAATTTTTTAAAAGGGAGACAGACATGAGGCACTAAACTACAGACCTGTATCACTAACGTGTATAGTATGCAAGGTCATGGAGAAGATCATCAGGAGGAGAGTGGTGGAGCACCTGGAAAGAAACAAGTGTATAATTGACAACCAGCATGGTTTCAGGGAGGGAAAATCCTGTGTCACAAACCTATTAGAGTTTTATGACAAGGTGACAGAAGTAAGACAAGAGAGAGAGGCGTGGATCGACTGCATTTTTTTGGACTGCAAGAAGGCCTTCGACACAGTTCCTCACAAGAGGTTACTGCAAAAGCTAGAGGATCAGGCACACATAACAGGAAAGGAACTGCAATGGATAAGAGAATACCTTACAGGGAGGCAACAACGAGTCATGGTACGTGACGAGGTGTCAAAGTGGGCGTCTGTGACAAGCGGGGTTCCACAGGGGTCAGTCCTTGGACCTTTGCTGTTCTTGGTATATGTGAATGACATAACGGAAGGGATAGACTCAGAAGTGTCCTTGTTTGCGGACGATGTGAAGTTAATGAGAAGAATCAAATCGGATGAGGATCAGGCAGGACTACAAAGAGACCTGGACAGGCTACAAGCCTAGTCCAGCAACTGGCTCCTTGAGTTTAACCCTGCCAAATGCAAAGTCATGAAGATTGGGGAAGGGCAAAGAAGACCGCAGACACAATATAGTTTAGATGGCCAAAGTCTGCAAACCTCACTCAAGGAAAAAGATCTGGGGGTGAGTATAACACCGAGCATATCTCCTGAGGCGCACATCAATCAGATAACTGCTGCAGCATACGGGCGCCTGGCAAACCTACGGATAGCGTTCCGATACCTCAGTAAGGAGTCGTTCAAGACTCTGTATACCATTTACGTCAGGCCCATACTGGAGTATGCAGCACCAGTTTGGAATCCACACCTAGTCAAGCACGTCAAGAAATTAGAGAAAGTGCAAAGGTTTGCAACAAGACTAGTCCCAGAGCTACGGGGATTGTCCTACGAAGAAAGGTTGAGGGAAATTGGACTGACGACACTGGAGGCCAGGAGGGTCAGGGGAGACATGATAACGACATACAAAATACTGCGCGGAATAGACAAGGTGGACAAAGACAGGATGTTCCAGAGATGGGACACAGACACAAGAGGTCACAGTTGGAAGTTGAAGACTCAGATGAATCAAAGGGATGTTAGGAAGTATTTCTTCAGTCATAGAGTAGTCAGGCCGTGGAATAGCCTAGAAAGTGACGTAGTGGAGGCGGGAACCATACATAGTTTTAAGGCGAAGTATGATAAAGCTCATGGAGCAGGGAGAGAGAGGACCTAGTAGCAATCAGTGAAGAGGCGGGGCCAGGAGCTATGACTCGACCCCTGCAACCACAAATAGGTGAGTACACACACACACGCACACACACACACACACACACACACACACACACACACACACAATACTCACGCCCTGCACCGCAGCATCAGGAAACAACATATGAAAAAGAAAAGAAAAAAAATAATTAGTACATAATTTATAAATACCAATTATTATTATTGTTACTAACACCATCAATATTATTATTATTATTATTACCAGTATTATTATTATTACTACTACTACCAATATTATTGTAATTATTGCTGTTTCTGTGTTTTTGTGTCCCGCGAATATAAAGTAAGAGAGACGCAAATATTTAAGAGAAAATAAATGAGGAATAGGAATAAATAAGAGGATGAAAATGACGATTAGAGAGAGAGAGAGAGAGAGAGAGAGAGAGAGAGAGAGAGAGAGAGAGAGAGAGAGAGAGAGAGAGAGAGAGAGAGAGAGAGAGAGAGAATAAGGAGGTAGAGGAGGAGAGGAAGCATTTAATGACACGGAGAGACAAAAATGACGAGAAAAATAAGCAGTCGTATGGCAAAGAGGCAGAAGAAGAGGAAGAGGTCATATGATGAAGAGGAAGAGAAGAACATATGACAAAGAGGAAGAAGAGTAGGAAGAGAAGGTAAATAGTAGTTAGGCAGGTAAGTCGATCAATCAAGTGATAGTCAGGTGTAGTTGGCCCTAACTCCCTCCCTCCCCCTATCTCCCTCCCTCCCTGGCTATCATATCAATTATCAAAGGCAGGTGAGCATCATCAAAGAACGCGGCAGGTAGCGCTCACAACACTCCTTCTCCAACCATGATATGAAATTGGAAGAGTAGGGAGGGAGGGAACTGAGGGGGCCGTGATATGCAAAGTGCTACCCTGGTGCTACCCGGAGACAATCCCAGAGGCTTGTGAGCCTGCCTAGCAGGTGTCACCGGCAGGCCTACTGTGTGTTATTACTGATAACACACAGGTGGGTGTAGCACCTGCCGCCTCCTACCACCACCTTAACCACCACCTGCCCCGTCTGCACCAACCATGACTACCACATACCTCTAAGCACCACCACATGCCTCGTCTGTGTCACCCACCAGCACCACCACTATCACACTGCAACACAAACGGAATTAAACCAGACCACTGTGCATGATAAACACACCTCTTTTGAAGCGTGTAGACAGTGTTACTCTCTCACTTTGTTCACTAATCTCTTAACGAACAACTGCTGCGCTTCACTGTAACGTCATTGTTTTATCTGAAAACCAGTGTTGCTCGATATGTTTGACCGAGCAATATTGTAACCGTTTACACAAATAACCCGCACGCAGGAGAATGAAGAGTATGGCGACGTTTTGGTCCGACTTGGACCTAAACATCACACTGTTTTTTTTTATCTGATACACAAGTATACGGGAATCGAGAAGCAGTGTAGCAGGCCTACTAGCCTAGACTAGACTTGTTCCACGATAATGTGAGAAACCACGAAAGCGCTTAGAAGTTCACTATTTTTTTCACAGTGGTTGTTTTGCATATCGTGACATCACCTGTTTACTGTGATCTTATTGCACTCTTTGTACCAGTGCAGGTGTTAATACCGATACACTAAATTAATGTGTCTTTGTGAATGAACTCCTTCAGTACATGTCTTGATCGTGTATACGTGTTGTGCACTGCCTTCTGTTGCTACGTCTTGTGCACCGGCTTCTGTTGCACACGTGTGCACTAGCTTGTTGCACACCTTGTGCACCACCTTGTTGCAAACTTGTGTACCACACCAGCTTGCTGCACTCGTATTGTGCACCACTTTGTTGCACACGTGTGCACTAGCTTGTTGCACACGTGTTCACCAGCTTGTTGTACACGTTGTGCACCACCTTGTTGCACACTTGTGCACCACCTTGTTGCACACTTGTGTACCACCTTGTTGCACACTTGTGTACCACCTTGTTGCACTCGTATTGGGCACCATCTTGTTGCACAGGTATTGTGCACCACGTTGTTGCAGACGTATTGTGCACCACTTCGTTGCACACGTGCACCACCTTGTTGCACACGTGCTGTGCACCTTGTTGCACACGTGCTGTGCACCTTGTTGCACACGTGCTGTGCACCTTGTTACACACGTGTTGTGCACCAGCTCCAGTGTGTAAACCTGCCACTAAATACTTCGTATCTTGACTACAGTACCAGCCAGCCTCTCTGGCCTCAACAGTGACATCTATTTTATACATGATCTAACAAGACTACACCACACTACTTTCTTGATCACCATTGTACACCCAGAAACATCGCCTTCTTGTACACAACACTCACCACTGTCATGTACACTAACATAACCCACCTACCACAAAACCCACACAGGATATATACACCAAGAAGTCTCTCTCTCTCTCTCTCCTCCATTGTATAGATACTGGAAATAGACTTTAGTCTATACTTTATGTATTGAAGTATTCTTGACGGGTGGTGAAGAGGTTGTATGAAGGCTTATTGATCTTTGTGGAGTCAACACAAGTTAAATTTAATTAGCAGACTAACCCTCCCATGACATCCAATCAGATGGTCAGCCCCTATCAGGTCCGTGTCTCCAGGAACCGTGTCCCCAGGAACCGTGTCCCCAGGAACCGTGTCCTCAGGAACCGTGTCCTCAGGAACCGTGTCTCCAGGAACCGTGTCTCCAGGAACCGTGTCTCCAGGAACCGTGTCCTCAGGAACCGTGTCTCCAGGAACCGTGTCTCCAGGAACCGTGTCTCCAGGAACCGTGTCCCCAGGAACCGTGTCTCCAGGAACCGTATCCTCAGGAACCGTGTCCTCAGGAACCGTATCTCCAGGAACCGTGTCTCCAGGAACCGTGTCTCCAGGAACCGTGTCTCCAGGAACCGTGTCTCCAGGAACCGTGTCCTCAGGAACCGTGTCTCCAGGAACCGTGTCCTCAGGAACCGTGTCCCCAGGAACCGTGTCTCCAGGAACCGTGTCCCCAGGAACCGTGTCCTCAGGAACCGTGTCCTCAGGAACCGTGTCTCCAGGAACCGTGTCTCCAGGAACCGTGTCTCCAGGAACCGTGTCCCCAGGAACCGTGTCCTCAGGAACCGTGTCCTCAGGAACCGTGTCCTCAGGAACCGTGTCCCCAGGAACCGTGTCTCCAGGAACCGTGTCTCCAGGAACCGTGTCCTCAGGAACCGTGTCTCCAGGAACCGTATCTCCAGGAACCGTGTCTCCAGGAACCGTGTCTCCAGGAACCGTGTCTCCAGGAACCGTGTCCCCAGGAACCGTGTCTCCAGGAACCGTGTCTCCAGGAACCGTGTCTCCAGGAACCGTGTCTCCAGGAACCGTGTCCCCAGGAACCGTGTCTCCAGGAACCGTATCTCCAGGAACCGTGTCTCCAGGAACCGTGTCTCCAGGAACCGTGTCCCCAGGAACCGTGTCTCCAGGAACCGTGTCTCCAGGAACCGTGTCTCCAGGAACCGTGTCTCCAGGAACCGTGTCCCCAGGAACCGTGTCTCCAGGAACCGTGTCTCCAGGAACCGTGTCTCCAGGAACCGTGTCCCCAGGAACCGTGTCTCCAGGAACCGTGTCCCCAGGAACCGTGTCTCCAGGAACCGTGCCTCCAGGAACCGTGTCTCCAGGAACCGTGTCCCCAGGAACCGTGTCCTCAGGAACCGTGTCCTCAGGAACCGTGTCCTCAGGAACCGTGTCGTGCACGAAGAGGGGGACAGGGAGGGGCCAAGTAGTGCGAGAAGGTGGGGTGACGGGAGGGTGAGCCCACCCCCCCCTCCTCCCCCTGCCAACAGCTGTTAACAAGCACCTTGCAGGAGGCGGCAGGGTTGCTACAGGGTGAGAAAGGCGGAGCCCTTGCTGGACACCATCTAAGCCCTCGTTGACACCGGCCTTCACCAGAGTGCTACACGAGACGCCACCAGTGTGACAAGTGATAAGCGTGAGGGAACATGGGTTGGGGGGGAGGGGGGAGGAGGGAGTAGTAACAACCACTTGGTGTTACACTTACATGGCTCCCCCCTCCCCCACCCCCCCTCACTTAACACTGTCTCTCGCTCTGTGTTGATGACAGCTTCATACAGGTCGTCTCTCTTTACAACATCGGCATTTAATACCGACATGTAAACAAGTAAGACGTGTACAATACGTGTCTGTCTTCATTATGAAGACGTTTCGCCCACCAGTAACCTTTTTCAATTTAGTACAGAGCTTATAAGTTGGAGACAGTAAAAGATGAGGTTATCAGTCCCTCAGTCTTGGAAGGTGTTTTGTCTACGAGTTATGCGCAGTCCGAGGCGCAGGCTGGAGAATGAGGCACACAGATACTGGAGTCGTAAGAGAGGTGCAGCAGTTATATTTAAATGATGATTTTCACAATTTTTAAAGGGGTGGAGGGGTAAGCCAGCACAAGGCCTCGGTCAGATGACCAAAAGCTCCACCCGTGGGTCATCACACGATTAAGACTCACGTCAGGAAACACTTGTCCTGTTTCCTGACAAAGCTAACCTAACCTAACCTTACCTAACCTAACGTAACCTAACCTTCCCAAACCTAACCTAACCTCTGGTGGCCTGGTGGTTAACGCTCTCGCTTCACACGGTGAGGGCCTGGGTTCGATTCCCAGCCAGAGTAGAAACATTGGACGTGTTTCTTTCCACCTGTTGTCTATGTTCCCCATCAGTAAAATGGGTACCTGGGTGTTAGTCGACTGGTGTGGGTCGCATCCTGGGACACTGACCTAAGGAGGTCTGGTCACAGACCGGGCCGCGGGGGCGTTGACCCCCGGAACTCTCTCCAGATAAATTCCAGATAAACCCAACCTAACCTTACCTAACCTAACCTAACGTAACCTAACCTTCCCAAACCTAACCCAACCTAACCTTACCTAACCTAACGTAACCTAACCTTACTTAACCTAACCTTCCCAAACCTAACCTAACCCAACCTAACCTTACCTAACCTAACGTAACCTAACCTAACGTAACCTAACCTTCCCAAACCTAACCCAACCTAACCTTACCTAACCTAACCTTACTTAATCTAACCTTCCCAAACCTAACCTTACCTAACCTAACGTAACCTAACCTTACTTAACCTAACCTTCCCAAACCTAACCTTCCCAAACCTAACCTAACCCAACCTAACCTTACTTAACCTAACCTTCCCAAACCTAACCTAACCCAACCTAATCTTACCTAACCTAACGTAACCTAACCTTACTTAACCTAACCTTCCCAAACCTAACCCAACCCAACCTTACCTAGCCTAACGTAACCTAAGCTAACCTTACCTAACCCAACCTAACCTTACCTAACGTAACCTAGCCTGACCTAACCTAGTCTAACCCAACCTAACGTAACGTAACGTAACCTTTGATATACCTTTGAAGAATTTCGAGAGTATATCTACTCTCTGAGCCCGGCCATGGGCCAGGCTCGTCTAGTGCTCGCCTGGTCAACCAGGCTATTGCTGCTGGAGGCCCGCTGCCCCACATATCCATCACAGCCTGGTTGATCTGGCACCTGGTGAAGATACTTGTCTGGTTTCCTTTTGAAGGCTTCAACACTTGTTCCAGTAGTGTTTCTAATATCTTCTGGTAAGATGTCGAAAAGTCTGGGACCCCGGATGATGATACAGTGTTCCCTTATTGTCCCCACCGCACCCCTGCTCCTCACTGGGTTTATTTTACACTTTCTCCCATATCTCTCACTCCAGTATGTTGTTATGGCAGTGTGCAGATTTGGGACCAGACCCTCAAGTACATTCCAGATGTATATTATCATCTCTCTCTCTCTCTCCTCCGCTCCAATGAGTACATGTTCAACACTTGAAGGCATTCCCAGTAGTTTAGGTGCTTTACTGGCTCAATGTGAGCCGTAAACGATCTCTGTATTTGTTCCAGCTCCGATATTTCTCCTGCCCTGAACGGGGCCGTCAGCACTGAGCAACATTCTAAGTGAAGGAGCACTAGCGATTTGAAGAGTGTCACCATCGGCATTGTTTCCCTTGTTTTGAAAGTTCTCAATACCCACCCAGTTATCTTCCTGGCTGTCGTGATCTTTGTCTTGTTATGGTCTTTAAAAGAAAGGTCGGCTGACATAATTATTCCTAGGTCTTTTACGTGTTCCTTACGTTCTATTTGGTGACCCTCTTGAGTTTTGTATATAGTGCTCCTTTTGAGATCTTCATTCTTTCCATACCCAAGCAGCTAGAACTTATCACCATTGAACGTCATGTTGTTTTCCACTGCCCACTGGAAAACCCTGTTTATGTCTTCCTGTACTTTTTCAGTGTCCTCTACCGTACTGACTTTCATGCTTATTTTAGTGTCATCTGCAAATGATGATACAAAAGTGTGCCGGGTGTTTTTGTCTATGTCTGCTATGAGGATGAGGAACAGCAGAGGTGCCAGGACAGTGCCTTGGGGCACTGAGCTTTTGACCTCGCTGATGCTGGATCTTGCCCTGTTCACTACTACTTTTTGTGTTCTGTGTGTTAGAAAACCGAAAATCCATCTGCCTACCTTCCCCGTAATGCCCATGGCCTTCATTTTGTGCGCTATCACTCCATGATCGCATTTGTCAAACGCCTTTGCAAAACCTGTGCAAATCACATCTGCGTTTTGGTCGTCTTCCAATGCCTCCGTAATTCTGTCATAATGGTTCAGCAGCTGTGACAGACATGATCGTCCTGCTCTAAAACCATGCTGGTTCAGGTTATGTTGGTTGTGCTGGTCCATGAAATTTGTAACCTGCCGTCTCATCACTCTTTCGAAGATTTTTTATGATGTGAGAGGTTAGGGCTACTGGTCTGTAATTTTTAGCTAGTGCTCTACTACCTCCCTTGTGCAAAGGAGCTATGTCTGCACTCTTTAAGGCCTCCGGTATTTCACCTAGATCTAAGCTCTTTCTCCAAAGAATACTGAGGGCTCGTGCTAGTGGTACCTTGCACTTCTTTATAAATAGAGCATTCCATGAATCTGGTCCAGGTGCTGAGTGAGTGGGCATGTTTTCCGTTTCTAATCTAACCTAACCTAACGTAAACTAACCTGACCTAACCTAATCTAACCCAACCTAACGTAACCTAACCTAACCTAACCTAACCTTACCTAATCTAACCTAGAGGTGCTGCAATTGGGTGGGACCCACTAGTGATAGTAGGTCATATCAAAGAACTGATTGTAAGGTATATTACTCTGTATCAAGAAATCACGGAGTTGCTGTGTGTATATCCCTCACAACGCTGCTGCTAACCTCACCATCAACTTCTGAACATGACCTACTTCCACAGTGACCACAAATACATTTGTGGTCACAGTAGGGGATCAATGCTAACATTCCTATGGTGTATGTAAATACAATATTAATGTTTACCTGGAGTTTACCTGGAGAGGGTTTCGCGGGTCAACGCCCCCGCGGCCCGGTCTGAGACCAGGCCTCATGGTGGATAAGGGTCTGATGAACCAGGCTGTTACTGCTGGCCGCACGCAAGCTGACGTACGAACCACAGCCCGGTTGGTCAGGTACTGACTTCTTGAAGACAGCCAGGGGTCTATTGGTAAAACCCCTTATGTATGCTGGGAGGCAGTTGAACAGTCTTGGGCCCCAGACACTTATTGTGTTGTCTCTCAGTGTACTCCTGGCGTCCCTGCTTTTCATTGGGGCATGTTGCATCGTCTGCCGTGTCTTTTGGTTTCATATGGAGTGATTTTCGTGTGCAAGTTTGGTACCAATCCCTCCAGGACCTTCCAAGTGTATTATCATGTACTTTATCACGTATCATATATCCGACAATATGTTGGGTAAAAGAACCCAAGTTCAACTAATGTGACATTTTGTGGCAACGTTTCGCCCTCCAGGAGCTTTGTCAAGCCGTTACAAACAATACGGCTTGACAGAGCTCCAGGAGAGCGAAACGTTGTCACAATAAAATATCACATTAGTTGCACTTGTGTCCTTTTACCTATGTAAATATACACAACTATGAATCTTGTAGATAAATGGTTCAGAGACCTGACAAGTTGACAGACACTTGTGTAACACTTGGGTACCATTACTGTGGAAACGTTTCGCCACACAGTGGCTTCATCGGTCCAATACAAAGAAGAATGGTGAAGATCAGAAGGAGTTTGAGGTAATCAGTCCCACAATAAAGATTCCCATGTATTGCACATGTATGAATCTTGGTAGGCAGGCATGGCCCGGTGGTTAGCACACTGACCTGCCAGTTTTAGGACCCCCCTGCCACACATAGCTTCCATTCTCACCCGTTCTGTGACGAGCTGACAGCGTAGAAATAAGGCATTTGACGCTCCATCTCAACCAGATGAGTCTGTCAGTGTGTCAACTCCAACACGCTACATTATGTAGCACAAAGTAATCTCCAACACGCTACATTATGTAGCACAAAGTAATCTCCAACACGCTACACTATGTAGCACAAATTAATCTCCAACACGCTACATTATGTAGCACAAAGTAATCTCCAACACGCTACATTATGTAGCACAAAGTAATCTCCCACACGCTACATTATGTAGCACAAAGTAATCTCCAACACGCTACATTATGTAGCACAAAGTAATCTCCAACACGCTACACTATGTAGCACAAATTAATCTCCAACACGCTACATTATGTAGCACAAAGTAATCTCCAACACGCTACATTATGTAGCACAAAGTAATCTCCAACACGCTACATTATGTAGCACAAAGTAATCTCCAACACGCTACATTATGTAGCACAAAGTAATCTCCAACACGCTACATTATGTAGCACAAAGTAATCTCCAACACGCTACACTATGTAGCACAAATTAATCTCCAGCACACTACATTATGTAGCACAAACACAAAGTAATCTCCAACATGCTACATTATGTAACAAAAAGTAATCTCCAACATTCTACGTTATGTAGCACAAACAGACTAATCCCCAACACGCTACATTATGTAGCACAAAGACTACAACTGGAACAGCACAGCGAGCAGTAGAAGCAACAGTGGTCACCTCCTGTTCTTATTGGTCCCCTCCAGGACATAACGACCCAGCTACACTCTGTAAATAGAGCTTAAAACAGGGTGGTAATAGGCTGTGATCTCCCACCTTAAGGTAGCGCGAGTGCAAGATGCTCCACTACGAAAGTCATTTGTTTATCTACGATTGGATTCGCTGTATCAGCTTAAATGTATTACTGGCAGAGTGCTAGTGAACGATTTTTTTAACCTCATAACGTACACAGGTACCTTTTATCAGGCACCTGAATACTTCCAGCAGGTACTGTAGTTTTGTCTAACACAGTACTGTAGTACTGTCTAACACAGTTCAGTGTTGTCTAACACAGTACTGTAGTTTTGTCTAACACAGTTCAGTGTTGTCTAACAGTAATGTGGTGTTTTATTACGCAGGGTCCTGGACACGCACCATCGCCATGGCAGGGTCATGGGCACGGACCATCACCATGACAGGGTCATGGGCACGGACCATCACCATGACAGGGTCATGGGCACGGACCATCACCATGGAAGGGTCATGGGAACGGACCATCACCATGGCAGGGTCCTGAATACGCACCATCACCATGGCAGGGTCCGGGAAACGGACCATCACCATGGCAGGGTTAGGGGCACGGACCATCACCATAGCAGGGTTATGGGCACGGACCATCACCATGGAAGGGTCATGGGCACGGACCATCACCATGGCAGGGTCCTGGATACACACCATCACCATGGCAGGGTCCGGGACACGGGCCATCACCATGGCAGGGTCATGGGCACGGACCATCACCATGGCAGGGTTCTGGATACGCATCATCGCCATGGCAGGGTTCGGGACACGGACCATCACCATGGCAGGGTCCTGGACACGCACTATCACCACGACAGCGGTCCTAGACGCGCACTATCTCCACGGCAGGGATCCTGGACACGCACAATCACCATGGCAGGGGTCTTGGACACGCACTATCACCATAGAAGGGTTCTGGACACGTACTATCACCACGGCAGGGTCCTGGACACGTACTATCACCACGGCAGGGTCCTGGACACGCACAATCACGGCAGAGTCCTGGACACGCACAATCACCATGGCAGGGTTCTGGACACGCACTATCACCATGGCAGGGTCCTGAACACGCACTATCACCCGGCAGGGTCCTGGACACGCACAATCGCCATGGCAGGGCCCTGAACACTCACTATCACCACGGTAGTCCTGGACACGCAATATCACCATGGCAGGGGGGTCCTGGACACGCACTATCACCATGGCAGGGTCCTGGACATGTACTATCACCATGGCAGGGTCCTGAACACGCACTATCACCACGGCAGTCCTGGACACGCAATATCACCATGGCAGGGGGGTCCTGGACACGCACTATCACCAAGGCAGGGTCCTGGACACGCACTATCACCATGGCAGGGGTCCTGGACACGCACTATCACCATGGCAGCGGTCCTGGACACGCACTATCACCATGGCAGGGGTTCTGGACACGCACTATCACCGTGGCAGGGTCCTGAACAAGCACTATCACCATGGCAGGGGGTTCCTGGACACGCACTATCACCATGTCAGGGTCCTGGACACGCACTATCACCATGGCAGGGGTCCTGGACACGCACTATCACCATGGCAGGGGTCTTGGACACGCACTATCCCCATGGCAGGGGTTATGGACACGCACTATCATGGCAGGGGTTCTGGACACGCACTATCACCATGGCAGGGGTTCTGGACACGCACTATCATCATGGCAGGGGTTCTGGACACGCACTATCACCATGTCAGGGGTCCTGGACACGCACTATCATCATGGCAGTGGTCCTAGACACGCACTATCACCATGGCAGGGGTCCTGGACACGCACTATCACCATGGCAGGGGTTCTGGATACGCACTATCACCATGGCAGGGGTCCTGTACATGCACTATCATGGCAGGGGTCCTGGACACGCAATATCATCATGGCAGGGGTTCTGGGCACGCACAATCATCATGGAAGGGGTCCTGGACACGCACTATCACCATGGCAGGGGTTCTGGATACGCACCATCCTGGTATTATAACGTTTGTGTTTCATTTTAAAACCCAACTCTGAGTTACAAGTTTAAATCAACACAATTAACGAAGGCGACAACGATGGTGGTAGTGGTGGGCTGGTAACGGTGGTTGTAGTTGTAATGATGGTGGTTGTTTTAGGAGGTTATAGTGGTGTATAGTTTTTCCTTCTGATACTCACACAATCACCATCACTACTACCCCCATCACTACCATATTTGTGCTTGGGGATCAACTGCAGCAACGCACTTAAATCCAATAATAACCCAACAAAAAGCCGCAGTAAGAATAAACACTAAATACCATCCCTGGCAACACAACCCCCCACTCTTCATAGATCTAAACTTACTCCCTGTTCAGAACATCCACAATCTGTATCTACAGGACCTTAAATTCCAATATTAACCTTGACCTAAAACGCTTTCTTGGTAGTTGTGACAGGATCCACAGGCATAATACCAAACACAAACATCTCCATGACATTCCCCGTGTCCGACTAAACATCTCTATGACATTCCCCGTGTCCGACTAAACATCTCTATGACATTCCCCGTGTCCGACTAAACATCTCTATGACATTCCCCGTGTCCGACTAAACCTTTACAAAAATTCAATGTGTGTCAAAGGGCCTAAAATCTGGAACACCCTACCTGAAAACTCTAGAACTGCAGACACATTCATCACTTTCAAAACTACAGTTAGAAAACATCTTATCTCCCTGATACACCCCGTCAACCAACTACATGAAAACCACCTGGTGGTTCACACTTACACTCACTCACCCATTGGCTATAAACACAGAAATACGAATCTTAATCTTAAAATAATGAATCCTAACTAGTCATAAGTTTGCCTATGATACTCCAATACAGACACTATGTATTGTGCCAAAACAAAAGCATTCACACTGCTAAACTCACAAACTATAATGTAGTCACTCAGCCTTAATACCATAATTTGTAATGATTTAAAGTTAAGAATTAATCTAAGTCTGCACGAAATGCCTAGCCATGCTAGGTGTCCTAGTGGCCCCCTCTGTAATTAGTATTTTAAAATAGGTAAACCACACAATATCCAAAATCTGTAAACCCCGCATTGTAATCCTTATAGAGAATAAACTTGATTGATTGATAACTACTACCATCACTACCATAACTACTACCACTATCACTACCATTACTACTACCATCACAACTACCACCATACAACCACCACCACTATAACTCACAAACATTATTACTCACATTAGCGATGTCCTGAGCAGCCAACACCACATGCAAGGAAGAGAAGAGTAATATTAGTGACATCAGGGCTAAGACAACATTAGTGACATCATTATTAAAGTAACATTATTGACATTATGGCTAACAGTGACATAACATTATTGACATCATGGCTAAGATAACAGTGACATAACATTATTGACATCATGGCTAACATAACAGTGACATAATTAATAATCTTAGTGATATCATAGCTAAGACAACATTATTGACATCATGGCTAAGATAACAGTGACATAACATTATTGACATCATGGCTAACATAACAGTGACATAATTAATAATCTTAGTGATATCATGGCTAAGATAACATTACAGACATTACTAAGATAACATACATCAAATACTGATGTTGCTTGCTTCAGTGTTACCAACACTGCTCACTCACTACAGTGTTACCAACACTGCTCACTCACTACAGTGTTACCAACACTGATCACTCACTAGTGTTACCAACACTGCTCACTCACTACAGTGTTACCAACACTGATCACTCACTACAGTGTTACCAACACTGCTCACTCACTACAGTGTTACCAACACTGCTCACTCACTACAGTTTTACCAACACTGCTCACTCACTACAGTGTTACCAACACTGATCACTCACTAGTGTTACCAACACTGCTCACTCACTACAGTGTTACCAACACTGATCACTCACTACAGTGTTACCAACACTGATCACTCACTACAGTGTTACCAACACTGCTCACTCACTACAGTTTTACCAACACTGCTCACTCACTACAGTGTTACCAACACTGATCACTCACTAGTGTTACCAACACTGCTCACTCACTACAGTGTTACCAACACTGATCACTCACTACAGTGTTATCAACACTGCTCACTCACTACAGTGTTACCAACACTGCTCACTCACTACAGTGTTACCAACACTGATCACTCACTACAGTGTTACCAACACTGCTCACGCACTACAGTGTTACCAAAACTGCTCACTCACTACAGTGTTATCAACACTGATCACTCACTACAGTGTTACCAACACTGATCACTCACTACAGTGTTACCAACACTGATCACTCACTACAATGTTACCAACACTGATCACTCACTACAGTGTTACCAACACTGATCACTCACTAGTGTTACCAACACTGATCACTCACTAGTGTTACCAACACTGATCACTCACTACAGTGTTACCAACACTGATCACTCACTAGTGTTATCAACACTGATCACTCACTACAGTGTTACCAACGCTGATCACTCACTACAGTGTTACCACCGCTGATCACTCACTAGTGTTACCAACACTGATCACTCACTACAGTGTTACCAACACTGATCACTCACTAGTGTTACCAACACTGATCACTCACTACAGTGTTACCAACACTGATCACTCACTACAGTGTTACCAACACCGATCACTCACTACAGTGTTACCAACACCGATCACTCACTACAGAGTTACCAACACTGATCACTCACTACAGTGTTACCAACACTGATCACTCACTACAGTGTTACCAACACTGATCACTCACTACAGTGTTACCAACACCGATCACTCACTACAGTGTTACCAACACTGATCACTCACTACAGTGTTACCAACACTGATCACTCACTACAGTGTTACCAACACTGATCACTCACTACAGTGTTACCAGCACTGATCACTCACTACAGTGTTACCAACACTGATCACTCACTACAGTGTTACCAACACTGATCACTCACTAGTGTTACCAACACTGATCAGTCACTACAGTGTTACCAACACTGATCACTCACTACAGTGTTACCAACACTGATCACTCACTAGTGTTACCAACACTGATAACTCACTACAGTGTTACCAACACCGATCACTCATTACAGTGTTACCAACACTGATCACTCACTACAGTGTTACCAACACTGATCACTCACTACAGTGTTACCAGCACTGATCACTCACTACAGTGTTACCAACACTGATCACTCACTACAGTGTTACCAACACTGATCACTCATTACAGTGACCAGTGTTACCAACACCGTTACATTAGTCTGGCGGTATTAACAACGTTGGTAATTTAGTTTCAAAATTAATTATGTAAAAACTGTGTCTTGTATTTCGATTTCCACGTGTGATATTAATATTTTTTATTAATAAATTAAAATTAGCCATTACTGAAACACGCACAACTCACCCCCTCCCCTCCCTCCTCCACACTCCCCTACCACCTCCACACTCCCCTCCCTCCTCCACACTCCCCTACCACCTCCCCACTCCCCTCCCTCCTCCACACTCCCCTCCCTCCTCCACACTCCCCTCCCCATTCCCCCCGCCCACACTCCCCTCCCAGGCACTCTCCCACACTCCCCTCCCAGGCCATCTCCCACACTTCCCTCCCAGGCCCTCTCCCACACACCCCTTCCCCCACACACCATTCCCCCCCTTCTATCCAAAAGCCTTTCCCCTCTTACACTCCATCCCCACCCCCTTGAACACCCCTTCCACCACACACCATGGTCACCCCCACACACAACCATGGTCACCCCACACACAACCATGGTCACCCACACAACCATGCTCGCCCCACACAACCATGGTCACCCCACACACAACCATGGTCACCCCACACACAACCATGGTCACCCCACACACAACCATGCTCGCCCCACACACAACCATGGTCACCCCACACAACCATGCTCGCCACACACACACAACCATGCTCACCACACACACACAACCATGCTCGCCACACACACAACCATGCTCGCCATACACACAACCATGTTCGCCCCACGCACAACCATGTTCGCCCAACACACAACCATGTTCGCCACACACACAACCATGGTCACCCCACACACAACCATGGTCACCCCCACACACAACCATGGTCACCCCACACACAACCATGTTCGCCCCACACACAACCATGCTCGCCACACACACAACCATTGTCACCCCACACACAACCATGGTCACCCCACACAACCATGGTAACCCCACACACAACAATGCTCGCCACACACACAACCATGGTCACCCCCCCACACAACCATGGTCACCCCACACACAACCATGGTCACCCCACACACAACCATGCTCGCCACACACAACCATGGTCACCCCACACACAACCATGTTCGCCCCACACACAACCATGTTCGCCACAGATACAACCATGTTCGTCACACACACAACCATGCTCGCCCCACACACAACAATGGTCACCCCCACACAAAACCATGGTCACCCCACACACAACCATGTTCGCCCCACACACAACCATGTTCACCACACACACAACCATGTTCACCACACACACAACCATGGTCACCCCTCACACAACCATGCTCGACACACACAACCATGTTCGCCCCACACACAACCATGGTCACCCCTCACACAACAATGCTCGACACACACAACCATGTTCGCCCCACACAAACCCATGGTCACCCACACACGACCATGTTCGCCACACACACAACCATGCTTGCCACACACACAACCATGCTCGCCACATAACCATGCTCGCCCTCTCCCCCACACACAACCATGGTCACCCCACACACGACCATGTTCGCCACATACACAACCATGCTCGCCACACAACCATGCTTGCCCCCCCACACACAACCATGGTCATCCCACACAACCATGGTCACCCCACACACGACCATGTTCGCCACATACACAACCATGCTCGCCCTCTCCCCACACACAACCATGGTCACCCCACACACAACCATGGTCACCCCACACACAACCATGCTCGCCACACACACACAACCATGCTCACCCCACACACAACCATGCTCGCCCTCTCCCCACACACAACCATGCTCGCAACACAACCATGCTCGCCCTCCCCCACATACAACCATGCTCGCCACACACACACAACCATGCTCGCCACACACACACAACCATGCTCGCCACACACACACAACCATGCTCGCCACACACACACACACACAACCATGCTCGCCCTCCTCCCACACACAACCATGCTCACCCCACACACAACCATGCTCGCCCTCCGCACACACAACCATGCTCGCCCTCCCCCACATACAACCTGCTCGCCCTCCCCACACACAACCATGCTCGCCCTCTCCCCACACACAACCATGCTCGCCCTCCCCCACACACAGCCATGCTCGCCCTCCCCCACACACAACCATGCTCGCCACACACACAACCATGCTCGCCACACACACACACATACACACACACACACACATACACACACACACATACACACACACACACATACACACATACACACACACACACACACACACACACACACACACACACACACACACGCGCGCGCGCATGCACATAAAACAGGCCTAGTGTCTAATCGACATGTGCCTAGGACCAAATGGTAATTAACACACCCATGCTCGCCACAAACACACACACACACACACAACCATGCTCGCCCCACATGCACACACCTACTCACACCATACTTGCCCCCCCCCACTGGAACACACTATACTCATCTCCCACACATGAGAACATAATGGAGCACATGGAGAGAGACTGTCAGTGTAACCCAACACTGTGGGACGGTACACTGTATCTGACCATCCTACTGTGTTCTGGACAGAGATGGTGGTAGGCTGCAACTTTCAGGACTGTAATAAAGTATCAGACAGGGTTACCCACCTGAGGCGCGAAGACAGCAAATGTAGTTCCAATTTTTAAGAAAGGAGACAGACAGGCAGCGTTAAACTACAGACCAGTGTCACTGACTTGTATAGTATGTAAAGTTATGGAAAAGATGTACAGGAGAAGAGTGGTGGAACACACTGAAAGGATTGGGCTCATACACGACAATCAGCACGGCTTCAGAGATGGGAAATCCTGTGTCACAAATCCACTTTGAGTTCTATGATAAGGTAACAGAAGACTGGAGAGAGATGGGTAGATTGCATCCCTTTGGAATGTAAGAAGGCTTTTGACACACAAGAGATTCGTACAAAAATTAGAGGAGCAGACAGGAATAGCAGGGAAGGTACTGCAATGGATCAGGGAATACCTGACAGGAAGGAAACAACGAGTGTTGGTACGTGATGAAGTGTCAGAGTGGGCGCATGTGTCGAGTGGGGTTCCACAAGGGTCAGTCCTAGGTCCAGTGCTGTTTCTTGTATACGTGAATGACATGGAAGGAATAGATTCAGAAGTGTCGCTGATGATGTCAAACTGATGAGGAGAATACAAGCGGGCGAGGATCAGCTAAGATTACAAGGGGATCTGGACAGACTACAAGTCTGGTCCGACAAATGGCTCCTGGAGTTTAACCCCAGTAAGTGCAAAGTCATGAAAATTGGGAAAGGACAAGAAGACCGCAGACGGAGTACAAGTTAAAGGATCAAAGGCTGCAAACGTCACTTAAAGAAAAGGATCTTGGGGTAAACATTATAACGAACATATCCCCTGAGGCACACATCAATCAAATAACCGTTGCAGCATATGGGCGCTTGGCAAATCTGAGAACAGCATTTCGACATCTGAGTAAGGAATCAGTCACGATATTGTACACCGTGTACGTCACGCCCATACTGTAGTATGCAGCACCAGTTTGGAACCCACACTTAGTCAAATACGTCAAGAAATTTGATAAAGTGCAAAAGTTTGCAACAAGATTAGTCCAGGAACTGAAGGGTATGTCTTACGGGGAGAGATGAAGGGAACTCAACCTGATGACACTAGAGGATAGGAGGTATAGGGATGACATGATAACGACGTATAAAATACTGAGAGGAACTGACAAGGTGGGCAGGGCTAGAATGTTTCAGATATGGGATACAGGAACAAGGGGCCACAACTGGAAGTTGAAAACCCAGATGAGTCATAGGAATGTTAGGAAGTATTTCTTTAGCCTCAGAGTTGTCAGGAAGTGGATTAATCTGGAGAGTGAAGTAGTGGAGGCAAATTCCATACACAGCTTTAAAAAGATACATGATAAATCTCATGGAACAGGGAGTGACTTAGTATCGACCAGTGAAGAGACGGGCCAAGAGCTTTGAATCGACCCCTGCAACCACATATAAGTGAGTACGCACACACACACACGTACGTATGTCCAAAGAGGAAATAGTGGGTAGCGCGATATATGAGTGTGATGTATGTTGTGTGTAGGTGATGACTTAGCCAGCACAGCCCAGGTGAGAGCAGACCAGCCTATAAGTCAGCAATAATTATTGCCCTCCTGACAGCCAGGGCGGATCCTTGTTTCTCCTCCCTCGCCCTCCCTCCCTCCCTCACCCACTCCCCTACCTCCTCCCCCGCAAGTGCCTTCCCAGGCATTCCTCCACTTGATTTCCCTCCCTTTCTCCTTCTCCCTCCCCTTTCTCCTTCGCTTCGTGTTTTACCCTGCCTACCCACCCCCTGCACATCCTACACACGACCCCTCCTCTGCCATTTCCTCGCTAGGTAGTAGCTGGCAGATGCTAAGTGTTGTTGGGTTCTAGGTGGTGGATGCTGGGTGCTAGGTATTGGATGCTAGGTGCTAGATTCTAGGTGCTGGAGGCTAGGTGATGGATGTTAGGTGTTTGGTGTAAGGTGCTGGATGCTAGGTGTTAGGTAGTGGGTGTTAGGTACTGGATGCTAGGTTCTGGGTGCTAGTTATACCTGTGAAATTTACCTGTGACTCCACTGGTGTCTTTTCTTACCTAGCAAAACCGGGTTTTTGGTCAATCATCCTTGTACGATGCCGAGTTTTGCTCAATCATCCTCGTCATTTTCTAGCCTTTGCTTGCTTGTGTTCTCTGAACGACACATCCAACATTAATCCCCCAAGTCTTTCAGTCGTTTGTGCTCAAAGCTATGATCTATCTGTGTTCTGTGTTCGTTTAGGGTTCTTCGTTCTTCAAATACCTCAGCAGTTGAAATTTGTTACTCCTGACCATTGTGTTATTTTCACCTGCCCATTAAAAGGCTTTGTTGACATCCGACTGTAAATTTTGTGCATTTACCAGGACGGTCACTGTCATGCTTATTTTGGTACCGTCCGCAGTGACACGAAGCTGTAGCTAGTGTTTTTTTTTTCCCCTGTCTTTTATGAGGAACAATAAAGGCACCAGGACTGTACCTTGGGGTACAATGAGCTTCTACCACCTTTGCCAATATCGTTTTTTTTATTACTACCACTCTGTGATGTCTGTTAGAACACTGAATATCTAGGTCCCTACTTTCTATGTTATAATTACCGACCCCTTATTTACCGACCCTTCACTTACCGACCCTTCACTTACCGACCCCTCACTTACTGACCCCTCACTTACTGACCCCTCACTCCATAGCCACGCCAGTCAAATGCATTTGCAAAATCCGCGTAAACTACATCAGTCTTATGGTTTTCTTCCAAAGCCTCTGTGACTGCATCATAATGATCTACTAGTTGTGACAAGCACGATCTTATAGATTTAAATAACCACGATGTCCTGGGTTGTGCAGGTCATGATTTTCCATAAAAAAAAAACTTAATAAGTTGGCGTCTTAACACCCTTTCAAGACTTTTATGATGTGTGGTGTTAGTGCTACTGGTGTGTAATATGTCAGAATTTTACTGCCTCCCTGGTGAAGAGGGGCTAAATCTACACTTTTTAATAACTCGAGAATTAGACCTGAATCAAAACTCCTTCAGAGAACACTTAAGTGCTCGTGCTAATGGTACTTTGTGTTTCTTTACAAATGTTGAAGGTGGTGTGTGTTGGGTGCTAGGTGCTGTGTGCTAGGTGGTGGGTGCTAGGAGCTGGGTGCAGAACGGCAGAGATGCATCATAGTTATAAGAGATGATTGCCTAAGTAAGTGTCTGTTTGTTTAACCTTTGTCGGCGTGATCGATCCTGGCGGCCAGGTAGTAAAGCGGCCTCGGGGGCGGGAAGGGGGGGGTGATGAAAACAGGGAAGGAGGCAGGGAGGCAAGGATAGCTGGGTTGATGGGAGGGAGTGAAGCAAGGAGGGCAGGGAAGGAAAGGGGATGGGAGGGAGAACAGAGTAATAGCTGACAGATAGATAGATATACGAGAATAAATCTGTGCTCAGCAAGATATCTCACCCCCGCTAACACGCAGCCTCTCTTAACCTGGTTTGCTTGGTGCCACGCGGCAGTACGTAAGACAAGCATCGTCTGAGAGGCGCTATGATGTTTGCTGAAGAACCTAAGTTAGCTAGAAACACCTACACCATCTCTCACTCTCTTTCATGATCCACTGACACAATGCCTACAGTATTCCCACCTGGCTCTCAAAGTACCTCTCAGAGCTCAAAGTACGCCTCGCCCCTAAAACTCAAATCTGATGAACCAGTATCCGTGAATCCCTTCTCAGATACCATCCAACTCTCACACCACCGGTTCGAAGTAACTCCCATCGAACACACTGGGTGTTCAAATGCCCTCAACTTCTCAACACCTCCTTCACACCCTCCTTCCAACTCTTCCTTGAATGTCCCATACACCACTTTCCAATGATCCCAAATTTATTTACAGATCTGTCTAATCAATCTCGCTCTATCCTTTAATATGACAGAACATATTCAAGCCTCCGCTCTGGGGGATGGTATACAGGTCACGTTACAGGGGATAGGGAGGCAGGATAAGGGGCGGGTCGCCCTTGATCTACCGGCATAAAAGGGACAGGCTTTGGGGCGTGGCGCCCCCCTGGTTTGACGGGATACAGGTCACGGACTGAGGTGGGGGGTAAGGTGAGGGGCGTGGCGCCCCCTGGTCTGGCAGGGTATGCGAGGAGCATGTTGCAAGTCCTGCGTGATGGATGGGTCCTTCACGCTACGCCTGACATCCTCCACCACAGTATCCTTCCACATTAACCTCCCCGCCCAAGCTACACGCAACACTCTCTCTTCACGGAATCAGATCCCTACATCCTGTTGTAGGATATAGGTAGGATAAGTCCTACATCCTAAAGCAGGCCTAGGACCAGTACATCCTTATCCTGTAGGAGTAGGCCAATCCTACCTTATCCTGCAGGATAAGGTGTAGGGTATGTTCATCCTCACGGTAAGGATATTTTACCAGGTGAAAGAAAAACTGTTATCCTTATACTGATGTTATCCCCACACTGTTATCCCTACACTGATGTTATCCCTACACTAATGTTATCCCCAAACTGATGTTATCCCTACACTGTTATCCCTACACTGATGTTATCCCTACACTGATGTTATCCCTACACTGATGTTATCCCTACACTGTTATCCCTACACTGATGTTATCCCCACACTGATGTTATCCCTACACTGGGTAGGCTCCAGGATGTACACGTTTATAGAGGGGCAACTGATATATCGGATCATTATTTAGTTGTAGCTACAGTTGAGTAAGAGGTAGATGGGAAAAGAGGAAAATGGCAACAACAAGCAAGAGGGAGGTGAAAGTGTATAAACTAAGGGAGGAGGAAGTTCGGGTGAGATATAAGCAACTATTGGCAGAAAGGTGGGCTGGTGCAAGTATGAGCAGTGGGGGGGTTGAAGAGGGTTGGATGAGTTTTAAAAATGCAGTATTAG
>NC_091322.1:23871372-23878872 GCF_038502225.1 Cherax quadricarinatus
TGTGTACTCCAGCCTGCAAGCCTGTTGCAGCCGTTTTTCAAGCTTCCTGGCTTAGTTCGTGTGCTAATTGCTTCAATCTCCGAGGGGTTGACCCGGATTTTGCAATTAAGCCAGTCAGTAAGCCAGACTGTGGAAGTGAATGCTAGTCAGCCTACCTCAGCCTACCATCCAGCCTGTCTCCTGTCATCCACCTGCTCCTTCATGCTGTGTGCATCGTTACACGTCTTCCAGTCAGCCATTCTCGTGGGTTAAGCCAGTCAGCCAACCCAGCTGAGAGAGAGAAGCCACGCAAGTTCCTCTGAAGTATTGTTTCATATATCGCTTTGTGCTCCCAGTTGGATGCCAGTTGGATGCTAAGAGTGGTCTTCACCATCCCTGTGGCATAGAGTGGCTTACAAGCCACCTTCGTGAGTGGTAAGAGTGAGCGCCAGCGAGAGTCACGCTCCCTTCACCCACCCGCCACACACTCTTCACTCATCTACCTGTGGCTGTTTGCACCCTTGTACCGGGTCCTAATACTGTTTTGGCTCACATAATTGGTCAAGAGATTGAAGCTGAGCGCCAACGATAAAGCCAGTTATGTGAGTTCACCGAGAAAGCGCATTTCTTCCAACAACAGTGAGTGTAGGAGGCATAAGTCATCACCGCACAGGACGTCTTCCCCTCATCCCTCGTCACTCCGTCTACTACTCCAGACTCCAGTGATAATTTTCTGTTTAGTGACATTTTTCTTGAATTTAAAGACATTTGCGTGTGTGAGACATTTACAGTGAATTTCTTGTGTACTCTAAGCCTTGTGTTTTCAGTGTAGACTCAGTGTTTCTTTGACACATTATTTTTGCAATATTTTTCAGTGTTATTGCTCATCTCATATTTTTTTATCTGTGTTTTTTTTTTATGCTACTCTCTGTCTGTAGTAAGTATTATTCTGTAGTGTACCAATCAGTCACTCCGTGTGAAGTAATTCATTTTTTTTTATCTTGTATTCTTTCAGCATTGTATTCTCCAGTATTTGTCATTGTAGTTCATGCAGTGATATCCACCCCAGTATACCAAATTATCCATTTATTTCTGTATACCTTTTTTTCGTATGCCAGCAGTGTCTCATTCCTCTAATTTTTTCGAAGACTTGTGTACCATTATTTTTGCCAGCAATTTTTGCCGTATCAGTCACAGCAAGATTTTGTTGTAAGAATATACTAAAAAAATGAATAAGTGAATATGTTGTGTGTGCCCCGCCACTTGTAAGTGTTGTGTGCCCCGCCACTTGTAAGTGTTACACTTCCAGTTTGTTTCTTGTTTTATTTTTATTCATATTTTTCATATTTCTTTGAACAAATTCACTCTTAGTGTGATTTCTTTTTTTAACGTAAAGTGTTTTCTTTACTCTGAGTAAATTGTTTTGTCTAATTTACAATTAAGAGTTAAAGTGTTCAATCAGTTTTTCTTCATATTTTTATTTTATTATTTAACCAACATTTTCCCAGTGTAACTTTTATTACTGCATTGATTATTTCTACACCTTATTTTGTTGCACTTGTTCTGCAGTGAATTATTTTCTTTTATTGACATTATTATTCTCAGTTCATTATTGTTTGAGTCTTGTTTTTCATTTTATTATTTTTTCCTCATGTTGTCTTTGTATTATATTTTAATTTTGTTTATGCATTCTTAGAAAATATTTAAATTTCCCAGTTATCTCTCGTTGCATACAATTTAGTGATTTTATTTTATACTTTTTACATTAATTTACAGTTTTATTAGTTAATTTCTTTATTAGCAAGAGTACAGACAGCTCATTTTGCATTTAATTCAGTCTCCAGTAATATTTTTACTTGTAAATTTCAATGTAATTTTTTTTATCTTGTCCAGCAGTCCTTTACATTGAGTTGTCCTTCCTCTTGCAGTGTATCTTAGACATTTTTTTTATTACTTCTGCAGCATTAGTTGCATCTCTTTTTTATTGTTCATTATTTTTGCCTTATTTATTCTTGTGCAACTTCTTTGCCATTATGTCTCACATACCGTCAAGTGATACTTTAGTGAATGTCGACACTCAGACCTCTCAGGCTACTGCTGCTCCTGTCATCAGTCCTCATAGTTCCTTAGCGACTGACAGACCGACCCAGACACTGAGACACTCCAGTTTTACTCGTGATTCCCTTGATGCGTTACCTTTATTCAATAGCCATGTACATAGTCTTGAAGCATGGTTTACTGCCATTTGTTCTCGTGTTAATGCTCTAGTTGAAGGTCCTCCTTCTGAGGAAAGTCTTATCAGACTTGCGAAAGAAGCTCTTCATGATCCCCTGCTGCTGTTCACGTTGTTGATCTCCTTGATATGCGAGACTTCAGGAATCTTACTAAGTGGTCACAATATGAGGAACTGATTCGTTCTTTCCTCGTACCAGTAAAAACAGCTGATCCATATGTCGTTCTTAGGGAACTAGTGAATGCTACACCCATGACTAATGAATCGTTGAGTGCCTTTGCTGTTAGATTAGACAAACTTTTATCGTCATTTATCAATGCTGTCCAGTCCTCAGCTTTTGTCCCTGACGAGGATAAACCATCCACAGCGTCATTTGCTAAAATAGCAGCTTTAGGAGCAATTAAAGAACTAATGCCGCCTGATTCCGTGTGTGCTTATGAGGCTAATCCTCCAACTGTGACGATGGAACCACTTACAGCCTTAAATCATGTACGTTCCTTGTGCCCCCAGGGTACTTTCCCATGTATCAAAAGTAATTTCACCCATATGCCTCAGTCTGCACCACCTCTTGTTTGTGCCACAGCGACAAATCGTGGTTGTCAACCATCTCAGCGATCACCAAGGACCAGTGTACAGAGTCATTATAAACCTCGTAGTATTCATAGTACATTCAGTAACCATAGTCAGCGGACTTGTTACAACTGTGGTTTCCGTGGCCATATTGCAATTAATTGTCCTGATAGTTACCCTAAGAGGCGTCGTACTGATGATGAGTACCAGTCAGATCTTCCCTACTGTACTTATCATAGAATACATGGACATGACACATCTGAGTGCAATGCTCTCTACAACCTTCAGTACTCTAGGTCTTTCCGTGGCCGTTCCAACCGCAGAACCCGTAGAGGAAATAGACATCGTGGTTCTCAAAATAACCAGAAACAGGCTCATTCTTCCAATTTGGGGGAATTTGAGCGCCCCAGTCAAACCATCCCATGGTGACAGTAGGTGATGAGTACACCATCCCCGTTCACAATTCCTTTGAAGCCTTAAGCAGTCTCGAGAATGACAATCCTGCTGATGATGTTGCTTCACATGTCTCTGACATAGATGATTTTGGGGATGAAGTGGAACAAATCTTTGCTGATGAAAATCCACCTTTTTGTTTGCACATAACTTCCAATGCAACCATAGGCCCTATAGTGCAAGCATCCGTTCATAATGCGCCCGTTCATTTGTTCATGGACTCTGGTGCGCAAGTCAATATTATCAGGTCTAGTTTGTTTAGGGATAAGCAGTTACGACATGTCCTTCTCGTAGAACGGACTCATGTGTCCTCCCTTAGTGGAGTAGCTGGTTCTCACCTGCGTGTCCGTGGTTGGACTTCCCTCACTTTTTCTATCCAAGGTAGAGACTTCACTGCTTCCTTCCTTGTTGTCGACCAGATTACTTTCCCTGGTGACCTTCTACTGGGATTTGCTTCCATGCGAGACTTACGCATTGTGCTCGACCCTTATCGATGGCATGCCCAAATTGATGACTTGATCGTACCATTTTGGGGTTACCAGCTTGGATCCGAGATCTGCCATACTGCTGCAGAGTACGACATTCGAATTAAGTCCTTACAGGCCAGTGCATTTTCCAGTGGCGTACCCAAGCGGTCAGGCACTGATGATCCTGTCATTCCTGTCTGTGTTCCTGCAACTTCAGACTTGCAGGATAGTGTCCAGTTACCTCAAGTGTCCGAGGACGCTCTGACTACCTTGAGTGCTGAGCCTATCCCTGCAATGTCTGCTAGTTCAAGTAGTAGTTTCTCCACAGGGGACGCCTTGTCGGAAAACAATTACTTGCAACTAGTAATGCCATCTCTTGTTGATGTCACATGCCGTCTGCAGAAAGACGTTTCTGTTGCAGCTAGTGCCCTCACTAGAGTGTCTGTTGTTGTTCCTAGTGTTCCAGATGGTGATAACGTCCTAGTTGACAGTGATTCTTGCAAAGTAAAAGGTCTATTTGTTGAACCATCCTTACATGTTATAAGAGATAGTAAGATCCATTTCTTCCTAGCTAACACTTCTGGTCACAGTGTTCGTCTCAGGGCAAATACCAATCTTGTTGACCTTGTTCACTATCCTTACCCTGTTCAGGTAGAGGATGAGTTGTCACCTGACCAGTGGGTTGGTGCTATTTCTACCGGGGAGACCTCATCCACTTCACTGGATCAATCTGTTCCACCAGTTGAGGAGAAAGACATAGCTCCCACTGACTTCCCAGATGAAGTCAAGCGTTTGTTGACTCTGTTGAACAAACGTTGTAAAGCCATTGCCTTACCAGGTGAGAAGATGGCTATAACGAACTTATTGTCCCATCGTATTCCACTTGAACCTGGTACTAGACCTATCTATATACCTGTGTACAGAATGCCTCATTCACAAGTTGCTGTTGCAGAAGAACTGATCAATCAAATGCTTGATGATGGAGTTATTGCACCTAGCAATTCACCTTGGAATGCGCCCTTGATCCTAGTACCTAAGAAGGATGGTACTTGGCGCCCAGTGATTGACTTTAGGAAGTTATATGCGAAAACTATCCCAGATCGCTTCCCACTTCCTGTACTGGGTGATCTTTTACGTAACATTGGAGATAACAAAGTCTTTTCAACCCTGGATTTGTTACAAGGGTTTTGGCAAGTCCCTCTTCACGAGGACAGCCAAGAGCTAACTGCATTCTCCACTCCTACAGGTCATTATCACTTCCTCCGTATGGCGTTTGGATTACGATCCTCCCCTATCACGTTCTCAAGGCTCATGACTAATATCTTTAGAGGTCTCATAGGTAATGCACTTATGGTGTACTTAGATGACGTAATCGTCATGTCTAAAGACGTGGATACACACTTGAAAAGACTTGATGTAGTACTTGGTAAGCTTGAAGAAGCCAATTTAAAGATCAAACTGTCTAAATGTCAATTTTTCAGATCAGAAATCAAGTTTCTTGGTCACGTAGTCACGCCTAGAGGGGTTACGACTGACCAAAGTAAAGTAACTGCAGTACTAAATTTTCCAACTCCCAAAACTGCTGATGCCGTAAGATCCTTTGTGGGCTTAACAGGTTTTTATAGATCTTTCATTGCCAATTTTTCTTCCATAGCTGCTCCTCTAACTGAGTTGCTTAAGAAAGATGCTCCTTTTGTTTGGACCTTCCGCCAAGAAAGAGCATTCCAAACTCTAAAAGAAAAGCTAACATCTGCTCCAATTTTGAAATTTCCAGATTTTTCTAAGCCCTTCTATCTGACAACTGATGCTAGTTCTATTGGCATAGGTGCCGTACTAGCTCAGAAGACTGATGGCAAGTACAATGCAGTTGCATTTGCTAGCCGAGTCCTTACGAAGGCTGAACGTAATTATACAGTAACTGAGCAAGAAGCTTTAGCAATAGTATGGTCTTTAAAGCACTTCCGAGACATTATTTATCAGTACTCTGTTCATGTCTTGACCGACCATGCTCCACTGATACCTTTATTCCAGAACAAACAACCTACTGGAAGGTTAGCCAGATGGACCTTGACTATCCAAGAGTTCAATCCCACCTTTGAACACTTACCTGGCAAGTCAAATGTAGTCGCAGATGCCTTATCGCGACATGTTAGTATAGTAACTGCATACCCTCCATTTAGTGCTGAAGATGTAAAGAATGCTCAACGAACAGATCCCATGTGGTCTGGTGTGATTCGATTCCTGCTCCAGGAAGATCTTATTCTGACTGTGAAGCCACCATCACCCATCAGTGACTTTGTCATGAACCAAGAATTACTGTATCGAACAGCCGAGTTGGGTACTCCTAGCAGAAGAGTTTACCAGTTAGTAATTCCACAGTCACTAGTGAATGTAGCCTTACAGCTAGTTCACGATGTACCAGGTGTTGCACACCCTGGTATGGATCGTTCAGTAAAACAAGCCAGATTGAAATACTTTTGGCCTCGTATGGCAACTGATATTTCTGAGTATGTTAAGAAATGTAGTGTCTGCATGCAACATAAAGGTAATGCTAATGGTCCTAATCCAATCCAAGTGTATCCAACTACTAGCAAACCGTGGGAAAGAGTTGCGCTAGATTTGTTAACTAATTTTAAATGTTCCCTCCAAGGAAACAAACATCTGTGTGTTATGGTAGACCATTTCACCAGATATTGTGAGTTAGTTCCTATTGCAGATAAGACTGCCGAGACAGTAGCTAAAGCGTTTAACGAACGCATTATCTGCAGGCATACCACCCCTAAGTCCCTAGTAACAGATAATGGAGGTGAATTCTGTAATGAGATTCTTGAAAATTCGTGCACTTTGTACAAGATCTCTAAATCCACCATTGTTCCTCATCATCCTGCCAGCAATGGGTTAGCGGAACGTACCAATAAGAAAGTACTTGATGTCTTGAGAGCCACTATCAATCCCAACAGTGAAACTTGGGATGAAGTTATACCTGATGTGCAGTGTGCTATAAATTCTGCTTACAATGTTTCCATAGGTGACACTCCACATTATGCATTATATGGTGTAGATAAACGTTTGCCTTATGAGTTGTTATATTCTAATCCGAAACCAAATTACAACCCTGAAGATTTCATAGCAACTCGTACCAGCTTAGCTCAAAGTGTTTTTAGAAGAATCCGTGAAACACTTATAAATCAACAGCAGAATTTACAAGAGTCGCAAACACTTGAGCAAAGCCATCCAAAATCAAAGTAGGTTCGAGAGTTATGCTGACTAACTTTAACAAAACGTCTGCAATGCCTAAGCTTGATCAAAAGTTTGTTGGTCCTTATCGTGTAGTTGAACATATCACTGGTAATAAGTATAAGGTTAGAGAAATTAGTACTGGTCAGTATAAAGAATCGCATTTAGATCATATGAAGTTAGTATGTGATGATAATGATGTTCCAACCCAGACTAATGTGACAGACTCTGACAATCCTCCTGATCCTGTACTCTCTCCCTCTGATACTCAGTCAGACGATCAACCTGAATGTCGTTATTCCCTACGTACACGACAGGTATTGAGAAATCCTCAAGTATCATTTGTAACTACCAATTCAGATTTGCCTCAAATACAGCATGAGTTAGCCAGTGCTACAGAGTTTGATCCTCCCAGAGATGACACCCATTCTGCATATGTCAATCTCACCCTAGCAGAGTTGGGGTTAAATGTAAATAACCTGTATAGATGAATAATTACAGTATCAGTTTATCAGTATTCAAGAATTTTTTTTTGTGTTCACGTTCTCTCCGAATTCTGAG